>NC_092265.1:13235633-13485633 GCF_036320965.1 Panulirus ornatus | reverse complement strand
AAGCATCTCTATCAGCCCTATCACATGCCTTTTCGAGATCCATAAATGATCCATACATAAATACAAATCCATCTGTTTTTCTAAGTATTTCTCACACACATTCTTCAAAGCAAACACCTGATCCACACACCCTCTATCACTTCTGAAACCATATTGCTCCAACCCAATCTGATGCTCTGTATAAGTCTTCACTCTCTCAATCAATACCCCCCCCATATAATTTCCCAAGAATACTCAACAAACTTATGCCTATGTAGTTTGAACACTCACCTTTATCCCCTTTGCCTTTGTACATTGGCACTATACATCCATTCTTCCAATCCTCAAGTACTTCACCATGATCCATACATTCATTGAATATCCTTACCAACCAATCTACGACACAGTCACCCCATTTCTTAATAAATTCCACTGCAATACCATCCAAACCCGCCGCCTTGCCGGATGTGATCTTCCACAAGGCTTTCATCACCTCTTCTCTCTAAACTAAACCATTCTCCCTGACCCTCTCACTTCACACACCATCCGGACCAGAACACCCTACATCTGCCACTCTATCACCCTATATATTCAACAAACCTTCAAAATACTTACTCCATCTCCTCACTTCATCACTACCTGTTATCACTGCCACCCTTGCCCCCTTCACTGATGTTTCCATTTGTTCTCTCGTCTTTCGCATGTTATTTACCTCCTTCCAAAACATCTTTTATTCTCCCTAAAGTTTAATGAAACTTTCTCACCCCAACTCTCATTTGCCCTCTTTTTCAACCCTTGCACCTTCCTCTTGACCTCCTGCCGCTTTCTCTTATACATCATCCACTCATTTGCACTCCTTCCTTGTAAGTATTGTCCAAATGTCTCTCTTTTCTCTTTCACTAACGGTTCCACTTCATCCTGCCACTCACTACCCTTTCTAATCTGCCCATCTCCCACCTTTCTCATGCCACATGCATCTTTTGCACATGCCATCGCTGCTTTCCTAAATACATCCCATTCCTCAGCCACTCATGTCATTTGCTCTCATCTCTTGCCGTTCTACATTCAATCTCTCCTGGTACTTACTCACACAAGTGTTCTTTCCAAGCTCACTTACTCTCACCACTCTCTTCTCCCCAAAATTCTCTCTTCCTTTTTGAAAACCTCAACAAATCTTTGCCTTCGCCTCCACAAGATAATAATCAGACATCCCCCCAGCTGCCAATATCAGCATATCAACATCCAAATGTCTCTCTTTTAAATGCCTATCAATTTACCTGTAATCCAGTAATGCCCTTTGACCATCTCTTGTACTAAAATACATATACGGATGTTCATCTCTTTCTAAACCAGGTATTTTTTCAGCACACAAATCGACAAGCTCTTCACCATTTCCATTCACAACACTGAATATCCTATGTATACCAATCATACCCTCAACTGCCACATTACTCACCTTTGCATTTAAATCACCCATCACTAATACTTGGTCATGTGCACCAAAGCTGCTGACACACTCACTCCGCTGCTCCCAAAACACTTGTCTCTCATGACCTTTCGTCTCATGACCAGGTGCATAAGCACCAATAATCACCCATCTCCATCTACTTTCAGTTTTACCTACATCAATCTAGAATTTACTTTCATAGACGATATTACACAATCCCACAACTCCTGCTACAGGAGTACTACTACTCCTTCCTTAGCTCTTGTCCTCCACCAACCCCTGACTTTAATCCCAAGGCATTTCCAAACCATTGTTCCCCTTTATCCTGATATTTGTTTCACTCAGAGCCAGAACATTCACGTTTCTTTCCTCAAATATATTACCTATCTCTCTTTGCTTCTCATCTTGGTTACATCCACACACATTCAGACACTGTAATCTGAGCCTTTGAGGAGAATAAGGACTCCACGTTTGACTCCTGTTTCCCCTTTCAGAAATGGAAATACAAGGAGGGGAGGGTTTTCAGCCCCCAGCTTCAGCCCCCTCGAGTCACCTTCTATGACACACCAGGAAAATGTGGTAGGTATTCTTTCACCCCCATCCCCAGGGATATACATATATTATCATATTTTTATCATACTTGATCACCGTTTCCCGTGTCATTAAGGTATTGCCAGGAAATAGACAAAGAATGGCCTATCCACTCATATACACATATGTACAAATAAATGCCCATACATGCACATATGCATACATATACATATACACAACATATACACATAAAAAGACATATACATATATTTACACATGTACACATTCATTACTGCATGCCTTCATCTATTCCTGGCGCTACCCTGCCCCACAGGAAACAGCATCACTAACCCATGCTTCAGCGAGGAAGCACCATGAAAACAGACAAAAAAGGCCACATTTGTTCATACTCAGTCTCTAGCTGACATGTGTAATGCATCAAAATTACAGCACCATATCCACATCCTTTGACAAAACATTAAAGTTTAGCACAAACTTCCAAATGCAAATGTCAAATCTATTTCCATTCAAGTTATAGGTGTAATATCATCATCCTGCTTCTTTTTTTTTTTTTTTTTTTTTTTTCAAACTATTCGCCATTTCCCGCATTAGCGAGGTAGCGTTAAGAACAGAGGACTGGGCCTTTTTCGGAATATCCTCACCTGGCCCCCTCTGTTCCTTCTTTTGGAAAATTAAAAAAAAACGAGAGGGGAGGATTTCCAGCCCCCCGCTCCCTCCCCTTTTAGTCGCCTTCTACGACACGCAGGGAATACGTGGGAAGTATTCTTAATCCCCTATCCCCATCCTTAAATCATAATACAGTAAATCCTCAATTTAATGGGCTCTGGCCCTGAAAATATGGATTTTGGATTTAATGGACCAGACTTAATTCTCATTTTTCCCTCTTTTTCAACTCTGGAACTTTTCTCTTGATCTGCTGCTTTCTCTTATACATCTCCCAATCATTTGCACTCCTTCCTTGTAAGTACTGCCCAAACGCTTCTCTTTTCTCTTTCACTAAAAACTTTACTTTTTCAACTACACTTCAACTAGGTTACATTCCATTTGACGGACTTTCAGCATCAAAGGGCACCCCTTCCCCACTATTAGTCTGTTAAGTCAAGGATTTACACTAGTAATGAAGATACAGGAGTATCAACTGAATAAAATAAGTCACTGAAACTCAGGGTGAGGCAAGAATAACAATTTCTCCTTGTTTACAACCACAAATTTAAGTTGGGTAAACTAATGTATGATAAATTTTTTACATTTTTACCACTGCACACATTACAAAGATAATACTCATACATCTCAATGACAATGATAGTCACCAAAAAAGTTTGGTTTCAATGCTTTACCACTATCCTTATCAATTCATTGCAATATGGCTAAAGCACAAAGCCATATCCATTTTTTGGTGGTAAAATGTTTCTGATTTTATTAATTCCTAATTACTGTGACATATATCATTTACCTGACAGCCACATCCCAAATATCTATTTCAAATTAAAAAGCTCCTACAACCAAATTTTACAAAAACTTCATTCCAGTAAAAAGTGAAACTAAATCATGAGGGATAACCAACCGAAAGCTGGAGTTGTGGTGGTTATGTTTCCTGGCAAAGGTGCTCCCTGTTGCAAACTAGACAATACGATCCACATGGATCGTAGGAGATGACGCCTTGCTACAACACTATACAGCAACCTGAAAGCACATAATATCATTCAATCTGCTTGTTAGTTTTCCTGAAATGGAGAACAAGAGGGCTGATTGTTAAATACATACTCAGATAAAATGCAATAAAGGACTGCAGAGTAAAGAAGATAAAAAAGGGGAGAGTGTTCTGAGCCTGTATGATAGGTGGCATATTCTGTGCATGGTAATGAAATGGGGGAATATATCTTTAATAATGAGATCTGTTTATCTATCATCCACTTGGTTATGAAGCTGGATCACCATACAGAAATAAGAGAGAGTCTTCTCCAGTGGATAGAAGTCTATATTAGTGGACAGGAAACAAATTATATGTCAGAGGAACCTTCTTGAAGTAAGTGGAGGTTTATCAGAGGAATGTCACAGGGTTTTGTTCTGTTACTCCTCTTGACATATATGAATGATCTCCCTAAAGATATGGAGTCATGTGATTATGTTTGTAAATAATGCAAAGGTCATTAGATGAGTGAAAAGGAAGAAAAACTGCAAAAACTTACAGGGGAACCTATACAGAAATCCAAAGTTGGTCTAACACATGGCAGATAAGATTCAACCCAAGTAAATGTAAAGTAATAAAGATGTTACACAATGACAGAGGAACTCAGAGTGAATATCTTCTCACTGGAAATAAGCTTCAGGATTCTTTGTATGTGAGGAACTTGGGAGTTGACATTGCCCCTAATATGTTGCAAAAGTTCCACATCAAGAGAATGGTAATAGAATCAAACTGTCTGCTGACAAATAACAGAATAGGTTTTGAGTAAATGGTTAAGGAAAATTTTTTCATTTTTTCTATTTTTTGAAGAGACAGCATGATCAATGAATACCCTAATCAAGGCCAGCTTATTAAGAGTATGTACATATATATTCTTTACCCATACATATTTGCCATTTCCCATGTTAGCAAGGCAGGATCAAGAACAGAGGACTTAGTCTTACAGGGAAAATCCTCATTTGGCCCATTTCTCTGCTGCTTCTTTTACAAAAGTAAAAACTGGAGGGGAGGATTTCCAGCCCCCACTTCCTCCCCTTTTAGTCACCTCCTATGACATGCAAGGAAAGCGTGGGAAGTATTCTTTCTCCCCTAAATGTGAATAAGAGCAAGGTTATTAGGTTTAATAGGGTTGAGGGACAAGTTAATTGGGAGGTAAGTTTGAATGGAGAAAAACTGGAGGAAGTGAAGTCTTTTAGATATCTGGGAGTGGATTTAGCAACAGAAGGAACCATGGAAGCAGAAGTAAGCCACAGGGAGGGGGAGGAGGCGAAGGTTCTGGGAGCACTGAAGAATGTGTGGAAGGCGAGAACTTTATCTCAGAGCGCAAAAATGGAAAGTTTAAAATATTACTGGTTATATAACTGATATCCTTTTTTGTCATTTACATGTAAATATGATAATGTCACATGCTGCATAAATAAAATATATAGCTCAGATGTATTGTTTATTTGTTTCATTTGTCCAACATAATCATGCAATGATTAAACTTTATTTCTGTAAAGTGATGAAAATCATATGGTTTGTAAAATGATACAAACAAATATCAAAAAAGGATTAATCTTCACCTTACATTTTATATTGGTAACAGCTTAAGCAACAAACACACCATTACTGACTCCCTCTCAGACCCCAGTTCTAACTCCCCCAGTCCCCCCTCTCTTCCCTCCCCTATACTGTTCCTGTACTGAACAGGTACAGTGCAAGGTTACAAGCAGAAGTGGATGTGTCCACAGATCTTGTTGGTTGATATTTGGCAATTATCTGGCAATTATCTCAAGAAAAGAATTCTATTAATATTCAAGAACTTTGTAATAATCATGTGTAAAGGTAAATAAAATACTTTCATAAGGACAGATATAGGCTGTTCTTTTTTCTCAAAATAAACAGAACAACCAGATCTAAATAAGGACAGATTGTCCTTTAAAAAAACAGACCTAGCACCCTGTCACAGACTGTGGATTCAGCAGTATCACCAGTAGCCGGTAATGCTGTTCTGTATCATCATCAACATGACAGCATTCCGTTCTTTAACTTTTCTCTAACAGTCTGGTCCCTACAAATTGACTTACAACAATACAAGACTACAACAGACCATGCCATGTCCATGGAACACCAAGACAAAGTTCTCAACATTGAGATTGCCTCTGTCTCAGGCACTTCCCAGTTTCAGCCTGACTTTCTGTGGCAGAGACTTCTCAGCCATCTAACACCTAGGTCACCCCCAGCTAGGACCAGGAGCCTTTCCAAACCCCTGGCCCCATCTGGAGCGCTACTTCAAGCTCAGACGTCAGGACAAGGACAAAAACAGTGTACTCTATTTTGAGTACCAAAATGCCACCTGGTCAAGGATATTGTTATGAGGCCATGTTACCAGCCTTAATAAACTGAAGTCCCATATCAAGAGGACTCATCCATCCTTAGCCATCCAGTTTGAGGAGATCAAGGCTGGCTCTGGCCATGGCAAGCGCTACCCACCACTTCCCCAGCAGCAGCAGCCTTCACAGCTCAGGAGCCACCACCCTCAAGCTGCCCGCCAAGAAGATCCAGCAGCCTACTATCGGCGAGGCTCTGGGCTGCTGATCAGCCAGCACGAGCACTGCCATACACCAGTCCACTGTCGACATAAAGGTAGTCTGTCTTTTTGTTAACAACATACTCCCGCTCCATGTACCCACACTCACATTCAAATTACCCATCAATAATACTGATCTCTTGCATCAAAACTACTAACACACTCACTCAACTCCCCTCTAAACACTGGCCTCTCTTTGTCGGGCCTCTTGTGGCAAGGTGTTTAATCACTATTAATCACTAACAGATAATCCACTTTCATTAACCACAATGGTCTGAGGCTCACTTCCTTACACTCTCCCACAACTCTTTTTAGCAGAAGCACTATCCTTCCTTAACTCTTGCACACACATTAACCCCTAACCACTCTTCTTCCTTACCTTTGAGCTTTGTTTCACTCTAAGGTAGAACATCTAAGTTCATTCCCTCAAACATGCTACCTACCTGTCCTTTTTTAAAATCTTGGTTACATCCACACACATTCACAACCCAGCTCAAGCATTCACATCCACACACAATCACAACCCAGCTCAACTCTTCAGGGATGATGAACACTTAGCTTGGCTCCTTCTTATCTTCTAACTCCTAAAAATAAATACAAGAAAGGAAGGGTTTCCAGCTCTGTCACTCCTGACCCTTAGTTATCTTCTATGAGAAGCAAGGAATTCATGGGAAGCATTCTTTTTTCACATTCCCATATACATTAAACAACTGGGGAACCCTCTCCATGGGATTCTGCAGATCCAAGGCTGCACTGCAATCAGTAGAATGGACAGGAAAAGTTCTTTGAAGAGTCTGTACTCTCTTTTGTCAACTAATAATGATATAACCACACCAAAGGTGACTTTTCAATCACAATGCAAACTCAAACAAGGGCTGAAGAGGTGATTTGTGTCATCTCTCTTTACTCCACCTTGTTCTTCTCCAACATAGATCCATTAATCTTTTTAATTTGATCAATCAAAATCCAACCATAATCTATGCCATAAACTTTCCTAAATACAGTGGAAGAATTACTGCCTGCATCCATTAATTAGGGGCATGATTTTTTTCTGCTACCACAAACATTTTTCAAATTCATCTTAAAGCACTTACACTTCCATTCTTAACCATTTTCCTCACCACTCCACCTATACCTCCAGCATTTCATTATCTTAAATGGAATAGGGAACTGGGGAGAAAGAATACCTCACACATATTCCTGATTGTCATAGTTGGTGACTAGGAGGGGTGGAGCAGGGTGCTGGAAACCCACCTCTTCTTGTATTCCAGTTTCTAAAAACTGGAACAAAAAGAACTAAGTGAGGAGTGCTCATCCTCCTCAAAGGCTCAGGCTGGGGTGTCTGAACATGTTTGGATGTAAGTAATCTCAGAAAAAATGGGAGATAGGTAGTATGCTTAAAGAAAGGAACCCGGATGTTCAAGCTCTGAGTCAAACAAAACTAAAGGCTAAGGGGGAAGAATGGTTTAGGAATAACTTAGGGCAAAGTCATAGGTTAGTGTGAGGCTGAGAGATAATGATGGGGTAACACTTCGGTTGAAGGAGGAGTTATAGGATTGTGAGAAAAAATATAAGGAAGCAAGTCCCAGACTGATGCAAGTAAATATGAAAGTGGATTGCAAGAAGTGGGTGACTATTACTGTTTATGCATCTGGCCATGAGAAGAATGATGAAGAGAGGCAAGCATTTTGGGAGAAGTTGAAAGAGTTGTGTCAAAAGTTTTGAGGCGAGAGATCAGGTATTAGTGGCATGTGATTTGAATGCAAAATTGGGTAATGTGGTAGCTGAGAGTATATTTGGGGATGGGGTTTTCTGTAAGATAACAGAAATGGTGAAATATCTGTAAAGTTGTGCTGAAAAAGAACAGGTGATGGACAATACCTGGTTAAAATAGAGGGACATACTCTCATGGGTAAGTAGGAAAGATTACAAACAGGCATTATTAGATTATGTAATGACCCCATATGTATGCAAGAGACTCTTCCATGGGAATATGCTAAAAGGTGAAGCAGGTGGTATGTCTGTTCATTACCTAGTGGAGGTGAAGGTGAAGATTTGTAGTTTTTGGAAAAAAGTGAGCTTGGAAAAGAGATTTGTGTGAAGCAGTAGTGAGAAAGACTAATTGGAGAATGGCAAAAGGTGAGAATAAATAAAGCTAGGGAAGTTGGTAAGGAGTGGGAGGTTTTAGGGAGGTAGTGCTGGCATGTTTGAGAGACATGTGGGAAGAAGGTAGGTGAGAAGGGGTAGTGAGTGGTGAGATGATGAGGTGAAGTAGCTAGTGAAAGAGAAGAGAAAGGTATAGGGGCGTACTTACTGGAAAGGAGTACAAGTACTTGGGAAATGTACAAGAAAAGGTAACAGGTCAAGAGGAAGGTACAGAGACTGAAAAAGAGAGTAAGTCAGAGTTGGGAAGATCAAGTATCAGCATACTTCAGGGAGAATAAGAAAATGCTTTGGAAAGAGGTTAACAGTGTGAGAAAAATGAGAGTAAAAGGAAACACTGGTGAATGGGGTAATGATAACAAATAGTAATGAGGTGAAGATAAGATGGAATGAATAATTTGAAGGACTGCTGAATGTTTCTGATGATCAGCTGGCAGATGTAGAGTGTTTGGGTCAGAGAGTTATATGAAGTGGCTTGGTGATAAAAGTAATGATCGTGAAAACCATGCATGAAACGAAATATGGCAAGGTGGCTAGAGCAGATTATGCTGCAGATGAATTTCTTAAATAAGGAGAAGATTGTGTTATTGATTTGTTTGTCAGAGAGCATTAGACTGTGGAGGAACACTATGGATTCAGGATTAGTAGTGGACGTGTGGATCAGGCATTTCCTTTGAAGAATGTGTGTAAGAAATACTTAGAGAAAGAAAATGATCTCTATGTGGCATTCATGAACGAGGAGAGAGCATATGATGGGGTTGAAGGTGTTAGGCGTTAGATGGAATATTACAAACATACAGTATGCGAGGAAAGATATCAGAAGCACTGATGAGTTTTCATCAAGACAGTAAGGCATGTGTGCATGTAGGAGGAGAGGAAGGTGGGAGATTCCAGGTAAAGACTGATCTGTAGCAAAGGAGTGTGATGTCACTCTGGCTGTTTGCTTTGTTTTTGGATGGGTGGTCAAGAAATTGAATGCAATTGTTTTGGAAAGAAGGGCAGGTTTGCAGTATTTTGGGGGTGAGGGGTGGCCTGAAAGGAAAAAATCAAATTATTGTTTGAAAAACTGCAAAAGGTGGCATGTGAGTCTGGAAGAGTGTGAAAAAGAAGAAAGTTATCAGTAATTATGTAAAGCAAGGTTATTAGGCTTAGTAATCTAAAAAAAAAAAAAAACAGTCAGTTGGGGTGTGAGTTGGAATGGAGAAAACTTGAAAAACTGATATCACTAGATAAGTGGGAATGAAAATGGCAGTCAATGGAGCCCATGGAATCTCAAATGAGTCATTGTGTGGATGAAGGGGCATAGGTTTTGGAAGCATTGAGAAATGTGTGGAAAATGAGGTCATTACATGGGAGTGCAGAAACTATGTTTGAAAGTATAGTAGTCCCATTGGTGTATAGATGTGGGGCATGGCCCACAGATGAGAATGCATAAATGAATGGAGTGAATAAAACTGTGCATGTCCAAGGCCTGAACATATAGGAAGATGAAATGCATGGGTGATGTGCCATCAATGGACTGAACTGGGGTATATGAAGCAGCTGGGGGAAACCTGGGAAAGGTCTGTGGGGCCTGGTTGTGGATAGGAGGGTTGTGGTTTCAAAACATTACACATGAGATAGAGAATGGATGTGAACAAATGATGCATCTTTTTTGTTTGCTTCTAGCACTATTTTGCTAACAGGGGAAACAGCAAACAAGTATGGAAAAAATTTGCTGTTCTTCTTACTTCCTCTTATAAAATGTTCACTTTCCCTTATGTCTATACCTCTTCCTCTTCTTAACTCTAATTGAACTGTACCAATAAACATCTGTTTCATTGTCATTTCAATTCAGATCTTTTAAACATGCTCTCCATCTCTTTTATACTTCATCTTCGGTACATGCTTTCTCTGAGACTTCTCTAAAACACTCTTACTCCTTCCACATACCTATCTCCTATGTTTACTTACCTTCTCCCTGAATAGTTTTTCCTAAAAAAGCTATACAGACAAATTTCTAAATCAATAAACCCACTTTAAATGTACTTCAACTCATTGTGCAAAATACCTGCATGTATGAAACTGGAGAGATGGTGCTGTTAGGAGGTGGTGAGTGAGACGAGAGAAATGAAGCAGGACTTCAGGAGAAACCTGCCGCTCCACATGACTGAGTAGCCATCCAACATGTTCTGTACTGTTCACCACAGATACACACTCCTCTGCTAACTAATGAAGACAATAGCAATGAATTGTTTCCTGTATAATCAAAGTGAAAAATGCAAATGAATCTTATACATAAAATCATACATCTATCTCAGCAATATGGGTTGTTAGTGAATGAAAGCATTTGTGTGTCCACTGACAAAATTAAATCATACAGGACAAAATCCTGAGGGATACCAATGTTGATATGGAGAGAGAGGTTGATACATCAACAATTATAGGGAAAAACTGGTCAGAAAGCTAGAAATGAGGTAACAGAGTGAGTTAGGGAGGCCAACAGAGGGGGTTCTTGGATATGAAACACTAATATCATACCATCAAAAGCTCTGGATATAGGGCTGCAACACAGAATACTAAAAAAACTAAAGAGATTATGACTAGGCATTAGTAAGATAGGATATGACATAAGCAGCAGATCTTACCCAGCAAAGACCATACTGATGATAAGAAAAAGACTGTGCTATTCAACATACTGGAAAAAATATGAATTAAGGAGGAATTTAAAAACTTTGGAAATATTAGGAAGAGCAACAGAACAATACTTAGAAAGTTTAGAACAGTCACCTTTCTGTGGGATAAGATGTACCAATGGATGTTTCTAAGAAGAAAAGTTTTGGTTTTAAAACAGAAATGGGAAAGATGAAAAAGTACGGGTGCAATCTTAAAGGCTTACCTATATAATACACGAGGATGGACACCATTTGGTCTATATGTCTTGCATATGTCCAAAAGGTACTGTGTATGAAAAGATATTATGAAGTGCAAAGGATTAGTAAGAGAAGCATCTTTGGGTAAGGAAAAAATCAAAGAAAGCCAAGGTGGAGTTAGAGAAGAAAAGGAAACCTGTAAGAGTTGTTCAGTCAATGGAAGAGACATCTATAGTATCATCATAATGGAAATGTGAAAGAAAGGTGATAAGATAGAGGCTTTTTTACAGGCTACCGGTTGAAGACTAGAAAGACCTATCTGGAGATGAAAAGGAGGGGTTGATGCACTTCTCTTGGCTAAAAGAATGCTTTGCCTCATTGCAAATATACTTGCAGTGATTATGAGCAGAAATTAATGCTGAATGCAAGTTGGAGGAATGAGTGTTTTCTACGCTAATATGCCAGCTCCCTTACTGAATGGCCTGAGAACAAAGAATGGTTGAACACAAATGGAAGGAGGAAGTATCAGAGGAAGAGGGGATATGTGTCTCCATTTCAACAAGAATAATCTCTGCTACACATGCAAGAGAGAAAGAAGCACCATCAGAGGAAATTTAGAATGAAAACAAAAAATTACATGTGGTATATGGGAGGTGGGTCATGTAAGAATTAAGATCAAAGAAAAGTGTGGTAATGAGCACAGTCTGACGTAAAGTCAAGAAGTGTGTACTGATGCTGTTTACCTATAAGCAGAGGATGAGCGAAAATGTGTAAGTTGTGGAGGAATAAAAAAGGAGGGGACTAACAGAGATGGAACAATGAAGTACTGGGGTATGAACATTCAAAAGGATGAAAGGTATGCACTGAATAGAAAGAACAGGAGCAATGAAAACTCAGTAGGGTGAGAGACATGCATTGGGCTGAAAATACAGAGTAATGTGGTATATGGGGTTCCAAATGCTGTTAATGGGCAGAATCAGCTTATGTAAAAAAAAAGTAAATATAAATCAAGGAACAATAAATAGGGCTTGACTGTGGATGGTTGACTCTGATTTCATTAATCATCTGTGACAGTTATTAGCTAGATTTGTTCATACAAGGCTGTTGTTTTACTGTTCACTGGAAAGCTAATGATTTGTATAAATAAACTCGATTCTAATGCCTTGTGAATCATATCAATAGGAGAGAAGGTTTTACAAAAATGAGAAAATTGCAAAAATTTTAGATATTCCAGTTTACAAAGAGAAGCTACATCTTCCACTTAACCTTTTTCTCAATTTCAAGCTAACCATCAAAGCTTCTCTACAGGTATTTGAAAACTTTAAAAGCATGCCCAAAAACCTTTTCTATCAGATTCACCTTAAAAGACTGCTCATAAAGCAACACAATTTCTTAACCCCAAAAGATCTCATCAGACCCTTTATGCAAATCTTATACAGTACAGTAATGAAAACATTCACAGCCAATAAATGTCTTGATAAGAATTTCATGTTAGCTCCTTTACTTACCTTTTAAAACAGCATAAACTCAAAATCTACTAAGAAAGAGCTTGAACATATTAAAGAGAATTTTCTCAAGATTAAGCACAGGCAACACATGGAATAATTCAGGACTCAGTGCTGGGAACCTCTGTTCACATGTGGACTCTAGTCTATTACTACCTACAAGAACTAAGATTAAACTTTTTAGAAACCATACCCTAAAGTTATCATGCCAAGTCAAATAATTTCTTATCCCACATAAAATGGATTCAGAGTGTGTTTATTTGAAATGAAAGACTCTTCCAACTACAAAGAAAGATGAGGAAGACAAGAATCAAATGCCTTGTTTAATCACATCAAAAACTACGATCATTGTATTGACTGGAGTAATGCCATCTCAGTTATCGCTCTCACTCCAGTACCACAAGAAATATCACTGAATCTTCTATTATCAAATACACAAAGAATTATAACCTTAATATTAGTGAAGGTCTATACAAATTGGATAGCTTTGTTGTTGATAAAATTTGTAAACAATTCCACTTCTTGCCCATATAATAAGTTTATGATATGCTTGTTGTCTGTCTTGGACAATCACGTGTTTACCAAATAGCATCCTAGCTATGTCTCTTCGTTGTATATCAGCTGACTTATATTTCACACAAAAGTGCACTTGGGAACTTATCGTGTTTCATTTTCCCCATGGACTCATAAGGAATATATATATATGTGTATATGAGTGGATGGGCCATTCTTCACCTGTTTCCTGGCACTACCTCGCTGACATGGGAAACAGCAATCAAGTATAATGAATGTAAATAAATATTTATTTATTTATTTACTTTGCTTTGTCGCTGTCTCCCGCGTTTGCGAGGTAGTGCAAGGAAACAGACGAAAGAAATGGCCCAACCCACCCCCATACACATGTATATACATACATGTCCACACACGCAAATATACATACCTATACATCTCAATGTACACATATATATACACACACAGACACATACATATATACCCATGCACACAATTCACACTGTCTGCCTTTATTCATTCCCATCGCCACCTCGCCACACGTGTAAATAAATATAATTCTTTTATTATTATACTTGCTCATCGTTTCTCATGCCAGCGAGGTAGCGCCAGGAAACAAACAAAGAATGGCCCATCCACTCATATACATAAATAAATGACTATACATGCACACAGACATACATATACATATCAAACATATACACAAATACATACATATACATACACATACACAAACATATACGTACATACACATGTACATATTCATACTTGCTTGCCTTCATCCATTCCTGGCACCATCCCACCCCACAGGAAACAGCATTGCTACCCCCGCTTCAGTGAGGTAGCACCAGGAAAACAGACAAAAATGGCCAAATTCATTCACACTTAGTCCCTAGCTGTCACGTGTAATACACCAAAACCACAGCTCCCAATCCACATCCAAGTCCTACAGACCTTTCCATGGTTTACCCGACATTTCACATGACTTGATCTTAAATGACCATGCTGTGTCAGCCGATGCACATGTCCTCACCTTAAATCTCAAAATATAAAATACTTATCAATCACATCAAGATAAATCTATATATATAAGAGAATATAGCATTGACTTATCAATATGCTAGAAATATAAGTGAAAACACTACAAGCCATGTCAAGAGCAACCACAGTGCCTTGTATCGGTATGAGCACACAAAAAGATGTTGATAGCCAGATGCCTAGTGTCATCTCACCTCAAAGCTCTGATGTCAGAGATCTGAGCAGGTTACAGTGCAGTCATTAAGGCAATGTGAATGAGAATATACCAGCCTCATATAACTCTCAGAGTAGGTGAATCCTCATGGATAAACCTCATTTTGGAAAGAAACACTGTGTCTTATCCTCCTACCCACCCAGCCAAACAAATACTCTCTCAGATGTCTGTAGGGCTCTGCCTGTATAGGAGAAATCCTATGGTTTCCCTTCCTTGAAAACAATACAGCCAACAGAAATCCACTTAGCTGAAATACAATTGATGGAGCTGATCATTTTCAAATGATTAATTAAAGAAGGAAAGCAGTGCTTAAGGTGGGATTAATTTTCTAACAATTAAGCTATTCTATTCTTTTAATTCTTGCATTATGTATTGGCACACATGACAGTTAGAGACTGGATATAAATAAATAAGGCATTACATTATGATGCTAAATTTCATAACTATAACCTTAGCATCAGCTGAAAAGGGTTGTCTTTATATAGTCTCAGTAAAACAACAGTGTAACTAATCAATTTCTTCAAAGATATTTGTGAGCATACTTCTCAGACACTGAATGAAGTACCACAGTCTATCCCCCTAGATTTCGACCTTGTTGCTATGGGCATCAATCAAGGGAAGCACTTGCAAGGTGCTACTGTCCTCAATATAGCCACTTATTAACTTATACTCTATGCATAACATAAAATCCATTGGCTGGCTATAGATAGTAATCTAAACAAAAAAGAGTCATTGAGACTGTCTGATGAGAGTATGCAGTACTCAATTCATCTGCCTACTTCATAGACCCAACCCTTAGGGTACAGCATGAGGCACTCTGCTCCCCATACAAGCATTCTTATGCCCTTAAAAATAAGGACAGAGCTGGATGAGTTTATCGGATGAGGAAGAAAATCTTTCATATTATTCATCTGAAGAGGAGAGTGAAGTGGAAATGTACATTGTTGGCAAGAGTGAGAACACATATGTGAGACTGGGAACTGGAAGACAGCCCAGTGTACAGGACCAGCAGGATCCAAGGTAACTTCTGCTATGTTTGATTATCAGAAGGCTTAATTACATGTCCAATAAGTTTCCTTTCATCAACCATGATTGTGGGATCTTAATTCATAATAAAAGATAATGACTGTGCACCTCTCAATGATGAGAATTATGTAATTTGCTATTTCTATGTGTAATTGCAACGTGGGGGAAATGAAAGTGTTAATGTTGTGTTCATGATGAGGCTTTTCAAAAGACTGGTCACATCATACCTTACACAAAACAGGGTCTACTGGTTGGGAAGAGTCCATTGCATCTTCATCCTCATCGTCTGAATCAGCTTCAGTAACCTCACTCATGAGATATGAGGTAGTTCCTCCTAAAAGCTCACTAATTGCTTGGAGGTAGTTACACAATGACTGTGCATCACTAAATTCTGAAATATATAGTTAAGGGAAGCATGAATGGGGCATGTTTTAATGTTAATGATTTTTCTTTGTTAAGGAGACCAATTTCTGAACTAGAGATAATTGAGTGTTACAATTAAATTAATCTTACTTCACCATGGCAAGTTCTACAAGAATGAAAATACATACAGAATCATAAGAAAATGTAATATGATATCGAAGATAATTTTGTTGCAGGCTCCAGGGTTTAATCAATGAACTGCTGACACCCTTATAAGCATAAACGAAAAGGTAACATGAAGATATATGAAAGACAATTAAACAATAATGAGTAAATAAACAAACTTAAGCAATACTTGATCATACGGTTTCATATCTTAATCAGTCTGCATGGAGTTCAAGAATTTCTGTTGATCATATGGCAGCATAATCTCTCATCAAATAGAATGTATCTCTAGACAGGTCTGATTGTGAATGAATAATTTAGATTGGGTCAGAATGCCTCAGCTAATCACAGTGAAGTACAATAATGCCTCTCTGCCAATCATGGCACAGAGTACATTTTCATGCCTCTCAATCAACCACAGTAAGTTTCCCGTTCACCATCAGTGCATCTTGATGTGTTTGTGTTTTACTGTTTTTACTTTATTATACTTTGTCGTTGTCTCCCGCATTAGTGAGGTAGCACAAGGAAACAGACGAAAGAATGGCCCAACCCACCCACATACACATGTATACACATACACGCCCACACACGCACATATACATACCTATAGATCTCAACGTATACATAAATATACACACACAGACATACACATATATACACATGTACATAATTCATACTGTCTGCCCTTATTCATTCCCGTCACCAACCTGCCACGCGTTATAACAACCCCCTCCCCCCACATGTGCGCAAGGTAGCACTAGGAAAAGACAAAAAAGGCCACATTCATTCACACTCAGTCTCTAGCTATCATGTATAATGTATGTCTGTGTATGTATATATATGTATAGGTTGAGATGTATAGGTATGTGTATGTGCTGTGTGTGGACGTGTATGTATATACATGTGTATGTGAGTGGGTTGGGCCATTCTTTCGTCTGTTTCCTTGCACTAAAGCGCGAGACAGCGACAAATTATAATATATAATATATACATTAACAGAATTCATTGTGCAGAATGTGTATCTTAGTATTTCATATCTTTTGGTGCATGCCATGCATATAGTAATTTTTTCACCGGTATGATACTCAGTATAGTCTTTATAATAATGGAACCTCCAATCTCCATTAGTTCCATTATATGTTTTACATGACCATTTTCAAGAATGGAAGTATCACATATATCAAGAGATCTCTATACATTGACAAAAGACAGCCAACAAAAAATTTGTACGGAGAAAAATGAAGACAGACAAAGGTTTGAAAAAACCTATATTATGGAAAAAGGATATTACTGCTCAACCTCCTATTCTAATTTCATATAAAGGATGAGTACTAAGTGAAGGTTTTATAATCATTTTGAAGATAAAAGAGGGTCAAAAGTACCTATGTACTGGTATAATAAACAATAAATAAATGGAAGATACATGATAAATAATGTCAGCACCGCAGGAAATCAATAATATATCTAATTATCATGAGGGTAAGAACTGTTTTAGTTATGGAGATAGCTGACTGTTCACTAAAAGTTACAAAATTTAAAATACACAAAAAATTTAAAAGTTACATTTAATTGCTGTAAAAGCAGAAAGAGATTATCACATTATTCTACTGCCCATGGATTCTGTTGTAAATGTCAGCCATATATATTCTGAAGGTATTCTACTGCCCAAGGATTCTGTTGTAAATGTCAACCATATATATTCTAAAGGTATTCTACTTTTTATTTCATCTTTTCCCAGTAGCTGAAAGGGGCTCCAGTCCAATTGACTTTCCTTCAAATCCCAATTCTCGAGTATAGTTTTCAAGGATTCAATCTATATACACTTATTCATCTGTTCATTTTACTTCATTCTTCTTTTTCTCTAGGAACCTACCTGCACTGGAGCGAACAAGCATTAGCAGAGAGTATAATAATGGAGGGGCGGGGCAAGAACGGAGGAATTTCAGTGAGCGACTTCCCAGTACTGCAACTATTTTGTCCATAGGCAACTTATAGCTAGCACTGGAGGCTAGACTAGGAATGATGTAGTTACCAATCTGACTGTGGGCAGCCCCACCAAGAACTTCTTGACACAGCTCTTGTATGACAGACGACCTGCAACATTAATGTCATCATTCTTACACAATATGAACCCTTCATATTACAAATTTCTGGCAACAGAAAAAGGGTTATTCAAACAAACAGAAACTCAATGTCTCTCTCTTACATCTTGCTTTGAAGAAAAACTGCCCTAGACATGCAGGCCATAAACCCTCATATTGCTCATTTTTAGTCAGGACAGTGCAATATTTCTATATATTTCCTGTTACAAAAAATACTATTGTCAGTTTAAGAAGAATAAAGTGTGAAACTAAGTTCAAGAGAATGAAAGATACAAGAACTCCATGTCCTTTACTCTTATCTCAAGGAATAAGTACTCCACCAACATTAAATACTTTTCGTGTATTCCACTTTTCCAAGCCAACCTATCAATGCACAGGAATATTTTTTTCTTGCAAACATGGTGATACTATTTCTGAACATATCCCACTTTTAAGAGACAAAGTGGGATGGAAGGGTGGATGTTTAATGCTTGTTAAGTCATTACATAGTGTGAGTACTGTCAATGTCATGTTTGGTGCAGTATGGGGAATCTGTGACTGAAGGTTATTGAAGTGAGAAGCATGGAAAGTCTTGTACTCCTTCTTGTGGGTAGGCAGAAGGTTATGATAAGGTTTGGGTCAAAAGGGTCTTATGCTGCTCCACAGACATGAGTGAAATCTTATCAACTTATCTCTGTTTCGCTGATCAAGCACTGAATGTCGGTAGTTATCCGTCAGTCAGTGAATGATATATGTGTTGTTTTGTCTGGTTTGCAACTTTGTTATATTTCCTTTTAACAAGGTGAAATCTGGCAAGGCAGCAGGTATGGATGGTATTGCAGTAGAACTTATTAAGAAAGTGGGTGACTGTGTTGTTGACTGGTTGGTTAGGATATTCAATGGATGTATGAATCTCGGTGAAGTGCCTGAGGATTAGTGGAATGCACACATGGTGCCATTGTACAAAGGCAAAGGGGATAAAGGCAAATGCTCAAACTACAGAGGCATAAGTTTGTTGAGTATTCCTGGTAACTTATAAGCAAGGGTACTAACTGAGAGGGTGAAGGCATGCACAGAGCATCAGCTTAGGGAGGAGCAATGTGGTTTCAGAAGTGGTAGAGGATGTGTGAATCAGGAGTTTGCTTTAAAGAATGTGTATGAGAAATACTTAGAAAAACAGAGGGATTTGTATGAAGCATATCATAGGGTTGATAGAGATACTTTGTGGAAGGTTTTAAGAGTATATGGTGTGGGAGTTAAGTTGCTAGAAGCAGTGAAAAGTTTTTACCAAGGATGTAAGGCATGTGTATGAGTAGGAAAAAAGGAGAGTGATAGGTTCCCAGTGAATGTCGGTCTGTGGCAGGGGTGTGTGATATTCCCATGGTTGTTCAATTTGTTTATGGATGGGGTGGTTAGGGAGGTAAATGCAAGTATTGGAGAGAGGGGCGAGTATGCATTCTGTTGAGATGAGAGGGTGTGGGAAGTGAGTCAGTTGTTTGCCAATGATACAGCTCTAGTGGCCGATTTGAGTTAGAAACTGTAGAAGTTGGTGACTCAGTTAGGAAAAGTGTGAGAAAGGAGAAAGTTGAGAGTAAAAGTGAATAAGAGCAAAGTTTTTAGGTTCAGAAGGATTGAGGGACAAGTTAACTGGGATGTAAGTTTTAATAGAGAAAAACTGGGGGAAGTGAAGCGTTTTAGATATCTGGGAGTGAACCTAGGAGCAAATGGAACCATGGAAGTGGAAGTGAGTCACAAGGTCGGGGAGGGGGTGAAGATTCTGGGAGCAATGAAGAATGTGTGAAAGGAGAGAACGTTATTTCGGAGAGCAAAAATAGGTATGTTTGAAGAAATAGTTCCAACAATGTTATATGGTTGCGAGGCACGGGCTATTGATAGGGTTGTACAGAGGAGGGTGGATGTGTCAGAAATGAAATGTTTGAGGACAATATGTGGTGTGACGTGGTTTGATCAAGTAAGTAATGAAAGGGTAAGAGAGATGTGTGGAAAAAAAAAGAGTGTGACTGAGAGAGCAGAAGAGGGTGTGTTGAAATGGTTTGGACATATGGTGACAATGAGTGAAAAAAGACTGACAAAGAGGATATATGCATCAGAGGAAGAGAGAACAAGGAGAAGCAGGAGACCAAACTGGAAGTGAAAGGATGGAAAGAAAAAGATTTTGAGCGATCGGTGCCTGAACATAAAGGAGGGTGAGAGGCATGCATGGAACAGAGTGAAGTGGAACGATGTGGTATACTGGGATTGACAAGCTGTCAATGGAATCATAATCATATCTGCTATATTCTAAAAGGTGTTCAATAGCAACAACAATGCCAAATAGTATGCCAGTTTAACACACTTTCAATGACTATATTTGCTATATACCAAAAGGTTTTCACAAATGTAACAGTGGTAATAAAGATATTAGAGTCATATTTTCAAGTACACTACCTAGCAAGAAAATTTCCCTCAGTGTATATCATGGTTCAAATGTTAGCTTGGCTCTAACAACCTGTGGCTACAATGTGTAACATATACCATAAATGTACAATTCTTCTACTTACAATAATGTTGAATCACTGATGGTGCAGGCAAAGCTGAGAGGCTTCATGAGAAGGTGGAAGAGGGCATCAGCAAGAGGTGTAGGGGGAGCCTCAGAGGATTCATACACCTCAGGAATACGAGACACTAGCAGTTGGACAATTTGCTGATAATAACCTGAAATTGAAATTATAAGTGCTTTTATGCTTTTCCACATTATTACAATTACAGCATGACCTCTTTGTAAAGTCTCCAGCAATTACTTCCACTAGCAAGGAAACATGGACTCTTTTGTATTAAACTGTTCTTTGATGAGACTGCATTCCTAATGATAAAAGCCTCCCCAAAGGTGAATGCTCACTCACTTTGCAACACCTTTGTGGCGGAGTAGCGACGGGAATGGATGAAAGCAAGTGAGTATGAATAAGTACATGTGTATATATGTATATGTCTGTGTATATGTGTGTATATGCTCTCTGAGACAACGTTGTTGCCTTCCACACATTCTTCAATGCTCCCAGAATCTCAGCCCCCTCCCCTACCCTGTGACTTACTTCTGCTTCCATGGTTCCATTCGCTGCCAAATCCACTCCCAGATATCTAAAACACTTCACTTCCTCCAGTTTTTCTCCATTCACACTTACCTCCCAACTGACTTGTCCCACAATCCTACTGAACCTAATAACCTTACTCTTATTCACATTTACTCTCACCTTTCTTCTTTCACACACTTTACCAAGCTCAGTCACCAACTTCTGCAGTTTCTCACCCGAATCAGCCACCAGCGCTGTATCATCAGCGAACAACAACTGACTCACTTCCCAAGCCCTCTCATCCACAACAGACCGCATGCTTGCCCTTCTTTCCAAAACTCTTGCATTCACCTCCTTAACAACTCCATCCATAAACAAATTGAAGGAAAAGTGGTTCCAACAATGTTATATGGTTGTGAGGCATGGGCAATAAATAGGGTTGTGCAGAGGAGGGTGGATGTGTTGGAAATGAGATGTTTGAGGACAATATGTGGTGTGAGGTGGTTTGATCAAGTAAGTAATGTAAGGGTAAGAGAGATGTGTGGTAATACAAAATGCATGGTTGAGAGAGCAGAAGAGGGTGTTTTGAAATGGTTTGGTCACATGGAGAGAATGAGTGAGGAAAGATTGACAAAGAGGATATATGTGTCAGAGGTGAAGGGAATGAGGAGAAGTGGGAGACCAAATTGGAGGTGGAAGGATGTAGTGAAGAAGGTTTTGAGCAAACAGGGCCTGAACATACAGGAGGGTCGATGTGCTGTCAGTGGATTGAACCAGGGAATGTAAAGCATCTGGGGTGAATCATGGAAAGTTTTGTGGCACCTGGATGTACAAAGAAAGCTGTGGTTTCGGTGCATTACACATGGCAGCTAGAGACTGAAGGTGAACGGATGTGGCCATTGTTGTCTTTTTCTAGCGCTACCTCATGTGCACACAGGGGAAGGGGGGTGTCATTTCATGTATGGTGGGGTAGTGGTAGGAATGAATGAAGGCAGCTCATATGAATATGTACATGTGTATATATGATATGTCTGTGTATGTATATGTATGTATACACTGAAATGTATAGGTATGCATATGTGCGTGTGTGGGCGTTTATGAAGATACATGTGTATCTGGGTGGGTTGGGCCAATCTTTCGTTTATTTCCTTGCGCTACCTCACTAACACGGGAGCCAGCGTCAAAGTATAATGAATAAATATATAAATGTATGTATATGTTGATGTGTGTATGTATATATACATGTATGGGTGTTTATGTATATGCATGTGTATATGAGAGGATGGGCCATTCTTCATCTGTTTCCTGGCACTACATTGCTGATGCGGGAAACAGCGATTAAGTATATATATTTATATATTCATTCTATTCATTATACTTAATCACTGTTTCCCACATCAGTGAGGTAGTGCCAGGAAACAGGTGAAAAATGGCCCATCCATCCATATACACACATATATACAAAAATGCCTATACACAGACATATATATATATATATATATATATATATATATATATATATATATATATATATCAACATATACCCATATACACACGTACGTATTCATAATTGCTTGCCTTCATCCATTCCTGGGAGAAGAGAGATGAGAGTAGCTGAGCTTGGAAAAGAGACTTGAATGAAGAAATAACAGTAGAGATTAAGTGTAAAATGGCAAAAGGTGAGGGCAAATGAAGAAAGGGGAGTGGGTGAGGAATGGGAGGTATTTAGGGAAGCAGTGATGGTATGTGCACGAGATGCACATGATATGTGAAAGGTGGGAGGTATGCAAATTAGAAAGAGTAGTGAGTCATGGGATAAAGTAAAGCTGTTAGCGAAAGAGAAATGAGAGGCATTCAGGCAATACTTACAAGAAAGGGGTGCAAATGATTGGGGGATGTATCACAGAAAGTGGCAAGAGGGCAAGAGGAAGATGGAGGGGTTGATAAAGAGGGCAAATGACAGCTGGAGTCAGAAAGTAAGATTAACCTTTAGGGAGAAGAAAAAATGCTTTGGAAAGAGGTAAATAATGTGCAAAAGACAAGACAACGAATAGGAAAATCGGTAAAGGGGGTAAAAGGGGAGGCGATAACATGTAGTCATGAAGTGAGTCTTTTGAAGGACTGTTAAATGTGTCTGATGATAGAGTAGCAGATGTAGGGTGTTTTGGTTGGGGTGGTATGTGAAGTGAGAGAATCATGGAGACTAGTAATGGAGACCTTATTGCTGTGACCACCCTGTTGAGGGAGTCCCAGAATGGAACAGGTGTCAGAAATTTGGATAGAAAGGAATGGTTGTAGATCTGTATCTTAAGAAAATTTTCAGTTTGCATTTAAAGGACTGGTTTATGAGAAAAATTCAATTGCAACATATACACGATGCTTACATGAGAGAGAGCTTGTTTCAACTTTGATATACAGATGTAAAACATTAGTCACCCTGTCTTAAAGAAAACAAAGAAAGAAAGAAAGAAAGACCAGTAGAGATATATGATTAGTATATTCTAGTTGCAGTTCTGAAACTGATATGATAAAGAATGAATATGTGAGAAAGATATGTAAAGAAATCGTTACAACAACGCATAAGTGAAAGTCATATATGATGATATGGTCATGTAGGATACAAGCCAAATGATCCCTTACTCTGTCATACTTCTCTAAATGCAACAAACTTCCAATTCATCTCACTAAAATCTTTTCTGATCTTTTCTTCCTTAACCTACAGAGTGAAATTACCATAACATCTCAGATTATCAAGAATCAAAAGACTGTCTTTTCACCTACCTCCACTGATCAGGTGTGAATACATAGACGACAGAAAGAGTCTTTGGTTATCAACTGATAGTTTAGTGGGCCAGCTGTCAGGGGCCACAATTATCTCCAACAAGTGCAGTGGAGATGCATGAGGGACTGGCGCCTCTCCTGAATAATTGTAAGAGCTCTTGAAAAATATATATGTCCAAACTACAATTCTACAATTCTTTTCCACAATATCACAAACTTTAAAAACAATGTTTTAAGACTTTATAACAGGCATGTATCTAAGAGTATAAATGCCATGCATTCACTTTAGAAGCATGTACAGCAAATCAACATACCATTTGTTGAGCGAGCAACTACCAGAAGAGCCATATTAGCCAGGCGAGGTAGGAGGTATATCCATCGAGATAAAGAACCACATATCCATTCTGTTAAATGTTTGCGTTCTCTAATGACCAACTGACATGTCACAAGCTGAAAAACAGGTAAACAAGTCTTATAACATACATCATCTATAAGATTCCCTCCTAGTTCTTACACAGCCATGAAGAATTTTCTCAAGACTATATATTTCAAAATGTTATCTGAAGATTGCATCAAACTGCCTAATATTCATAAGTTTCCTTCTGCTATGCATTAAAAGAGAAAGGGTATAAATTCAAAATATTCCAGATACAATGAAACTGGTTTTAGAGAACAACATACCCTTCTGAGATTGAATAACTTATAGACCACACAGACATGTCTCTTTAGACCTTTCTTAAACATAAGAAGAAAAGATATCAAAACACAAAAAGCCTAACCACCTCTTGAAGTAATCATCTCCTCATAAGAACATCACCAGAGCCTTTTAAAACCTGAGCTAATTTAACTTGAAAGTACCAAACATGCTATAAACCAATTTACTCCAATGCCTGTATTTTACAATCAAGGGTTTTCAATACTGAGTAAGTCAATAAGAAAATCTGATGTGAAGGCAACTGCAAATGAAATCTGTGTTTACCGAAATGACAATTACAATGGTAGGCGTTTGGCAAAAAGTGCAATGACAGGAGTTACGGAAAGGAAGAAACACTGTAAAGAATATTGATGGCATGCCCTTTTTCCCTAGTAATGTTCTCTCCATTACTTACATCCACATTGCAGCACTACTGAAGGTTTGTTATCTATGCTGAAACTCTACATCTTTCAAACATTCCTGCTTTCCCATTTCCCTATCACTTCCTTCTACTTCAAATGATGGGTGTCTGTCAATCACACCTCATTACCCATAAGGTGTCCCTTAAACTTTTCACACATTGTTTTCTAACCATGTATGAAACATTTGTTAGATGTGCTATGTTTAAGATATTAAAGTTTTCTTACTTCTGACTATAACTGCTATTCCTTACTTTTGTTCTCTCTCTCTCTGCATTTCTTAACTTTTACCCCTATTCATCCAGTTACACATCCTTAGGTTACCTTCATCCATTTTTCTCAACTTATACCAGGAAGAGCATAAGCCCTGCTAGCTGTTGATCTTCAGACCTCCCCATGCTAGTATATTTCTGTCTTCAATGTCTTCCATCATTCTTCCCCCTTTACTAGTAGCATCTGCAGCTCCATCCTTCCACTGCCTACAGGGTCATTCATAAAGGTCAGGTAATACCTTCCCCCTCATCCCCATCAATTCTCTTAATATGACAGTAAAAACCTACGATGACTTCTTTTCATAAGGGAAGAATTTGATTTGATTCTAAGACCACTGTTTCTAAGTCAGCACATTCATTTATCTATTATTTATTATACTTGATCACCATTTCCTGCATTAGCAAGGTAACACCAGGAAACACCCATACATGCACATATACATCCATATACATATCAACATACACATACATACACAGACATATACATGTATACATGTGTAAATATTCATTCTTGCTAGCCTTTATCCATTCCAGGCACCACCCTGCCCCACAAGAAACAGCATCACTACCCCTTGCTTCAGCTAGATAGCATCAAGTAAAGACAAAAAAGACCACATTCATTCACACTCAGTCCCTACTGTCATGTGTAATGCACTGAAACCACAACTCCCTTTCCACATCCAGGCCCCACAGACCTTTCCATGCTTTACCCTACACATATCACATGCCCTGGTTCAGTCCACTGACAGCATGTCAACTCCGGTATACCATATCATTCCAATTCATTCTATTCTTTGCATGCCATTCACCCTCATGTATGTTCAGGCTCTGATAGCTCAAAACCTTTTTCACTCCATCCTTTCACCTACAATTTGGTCTCTCACTTCTCCTTGATCCCTCTACCTCTGAAACATATATCCTCTTTGTCATTATTTCCTAACTCATTCCTTCCATATGTCTAAAACATTTCAACACATCCTCTTCTGCTCTCTCAACCACACTCTTTTTATTTCCACATATCCCTCTTACCCTTTCATTACTTACTCGATCAAACCACCTCACACCACATAATCCTCAAACATTTCATTTCCAATACGTTCACCAACAACCCTACCTATAGCCCATGCCTCGCAACCATACAATATTGTTGGAACAACTATTCCTTCAAATGTACCTATTTTTGCTCTCTGAGATAATGTTCTCACCTTCCATACATTCTTCAACACTCCCAGAACCTTTGCCTCCTACCCCACCCTGTGACTCACCTCTGCTTCCATGGTTCCATTCACTGCTAAATCCACTCCCAGATATCTAAAACACTTCACTTCCTCCAATTTTTCTCCATTCACACCTCTGCCACAGACCAACCTTCACTGGGAACCAATCACTCTCCTCTCTTCCTACTTGCACACATGCCTCACATCCTTGGTAAAAACTTTTCACTGCTTCTAGCAGCTTTCCTCCCATACCATATACTCTTCAGACTTTCCACAAAGCATCTCTATCAACCTTATCATATGCCTTCTCCAGATCTATAAAAGCCACACACAAATCCATGTTTTTCTAAGTATTTCTCAATTATATTCTTCAAAGCAAACACCTGAGTCACACATCCTCTACTCCTTCAGAAACTACACTGCTTTTCCCCAGTCTGATACTCTGTACATGCCTTCACCCTCTTAATGAATACCCTCCCACACAATTTCCCAGGAATACTTAACAAACTTATGCCTCTGTAGTTTAAACACACTATCCCCTTTGCCCTTGTACAATGGCACAATACATGCATTCCGCCAATCCTCAGGCACTTCACCATGATCCATACATACACTGAATGTCCTTACCAACCTAACAACAGCACAGTCACCCCCTTTCTTAATAAATTCTATTATGATACTATCCACACTCGATACCTAGCTGGATTTTACCTTCCGCAAAGCTTTCACTATCTCTTCTCACTTAACCAAACTATCCTCACTGACCCTCTCACTTTACACACCACTTCTACATCTGCCACTCTCTCATCAAACACATTCAACAAAATACTCACTCCATCTCCTCATTTCATCACTACCTGTTATTACTTCCCCCCCTTCACTCATGTTCCCATTTGTTCTCTTGTCTTACGCATGCTGTTTACCTCCTTCCAAATAATCTTTTTATTCATCCTCTTTTTTAACCCTTGCACCTTCCTCTTGACCTCCTGCCACTTTCTTTTATACGTTTAGTCATTTGCACTCCTTTCTTGTAGGTATCTTCCACATGCCTCTCTTTTCTCTTTCACTAACAACTTTACTTCTTCATCCCACCACTCACTATCCATTCTAATGTGCCCACCTCCCACCTTTCTCATGCCACAAGTATCTTATGCACATGCCAACAATGCTTCATATGACCCCTATTATCTACCTCAATATCCTGATCTCTGAAGTTTGTAATTCACTTTTAGTTCTGGTATTTACTATCCAAGCTTCCAAGCCATAAGTTAATGCCAGTCAAACAAATGGTTACATTAATAAGAACTTTTATACGAGTCTCTTAACAACAATTTTACACCACCCATCAGCGAGGTAATTTCAGGAAGAGATGAAGATATGATGCCATTCACTAATATCCATATATATATGTCACGTACAACAAACTGAAACCAGAGCCACATATACACAACCAAGCCCTACAAAATTTCTGTAGTTTCTCCTAACCTTTGCAAGTGCCCTGATTCATCCCACTGACAGCATATAATTCCCTGTAAACCATACTGCTCCAATACATTCTATCCCTTGCATGCCCCACAGCCTACAGCATGTTCAGGCCCCAGGCCTTCAAAGCATCATTCACTCCAACCTTCCACCTTCCTTGGTGTCCCCCTTTTCCTTGTTTATTCTTCTTTTGACATAGATGCCCTCTCAGTTATCCTTTCTTCACTCATCCTCTCCATATGGACAGCACACTCTCTTCAGGTTTCTTAGGCAGATTCCTCTTACTACCACAGCTCTCTCTTACCCTATCATCTTTTATTCCATCAACCCTCTTCATACCACATACTGTCCTTTGACATTTCATTTCCAACACTTTCACTCCATTCTTTATATTTCCATTTAAGGCACATGCCTCACAGCACTGATGAAACTACTATAACAGCTAACTTTCTTTTAACATATTTCTCAATGTACTCTAGACCCCCCCTCACCCATCTTATGGTTCACTTTAGCTCCCATGGGTCCATTTGCTGCCATATCCACTCCCAGGTATCCAAAATACTTCACTTCCTCGAAGTTCTCTCCATTCAAACTCAAACTCCAGAGAACCTGCCTCTTTTCACTACTAAACCTGATAACCTTGCTCTCAATTTTCTTCTCTAACAAACTCTCCCAAACTCAAACAACAGCTTCTATAGTTTTTTGCTTGAATATACCACCAGTGCCATATCGTCAGCAAACAACACCTAACCAACCTCCCAAGCCCCTTACCCCAACAAACTGCATACTTGTTCCTCTCTCCAAGACCTCTGCATTTACCTTCCTCACCACCCTATCCATACACAGATGAAACAGCCATGGTGGTATCATACACCCCTGCTGCAGAGCCACTGTCATATCTTCTATTTTTCATACTTGACTTGAGTTTCCTGCGTTTTTGAGGTAGCACCAGATACTGATAGGAAAAGTTGCATTTCCTCACACTCATTCTCTACCTGTCTTGTGTAATGCATTGAAACCACAGCCCCCAATCCATAGCAAGACACCAAAGACTTTTCCATGGTTTCCTCCAGCTACTTCACATTCACTCCTGTACTGCCACATCATTCCAATTCACTCTATCCTAGGAACATCCTCCACCCTCCTGCATGTTCAGAACCCCATCACTCAAAATCTTTATCACTCCATCCTGATTTGGTCTCCCTCTTCTTGTTCATTCTATTTCTGAAACAAACATCCTCTTTGTTAATCTCTCCTCACTCCTTCTTTCCATACATCCAAACAATTTCTGCACACCCCCTTGACCTCTTTCACAATCACACTCTTTTTATTACCAGACATCTCTCTTACTCATTTATCACTTACTTGATCAAACCATCTCGCACGACACATTGTCCTTAAACATACCATTTCCAATAAATTCCCTCTCCTCCACATCCTCATCTATACCTCAAGCCTCACATCCATATAGCATTCTTGGAACTACTATACCTCCAGACATAACGATTTTTGCCCTTCTGATAATGATCTCTCATTCCACACATTCTTTAATGCTCCCAGAACCTTTACTCACCCTATGACACTTCAGCTTCCAAAGTTCCATCTGCCACCATGTCCATTCTCAGATATCTGAAACACTTCACTTCCTCTAATTTCTCTTTTGTCAAACTCACACCCCAACTAGCCTGTCCCTCTACTTTGCTCAACCTAATAACCTTGCTTTTATTCACATTCATCCTCAACTTCCTCCTATAACACATTCTTCCAAACTCAGTCACCAACTTCTCTAGTTTCTCACTCAAATCTGTTACCAGTGTTGTATTATCAGCAAACAACAAATGACTTAATTTCCCAAGTCTCTTCATTCCCCCACAGACATCATACTTGCCCCTCTCTCCAAGACTTTCTCATTTACCTCCCACACCACTCCTTTCATAAACAAAGTAAACAGACATGGTAACATAACACACCCCTGCTGCAGACCAACCCTCACTTGGAACCATTCACCCTCCTTTCTTACTACTCGCACACAAGTATTACTCCTTTGACAAGAACTTCTCACAGCTTCTAGCAGCTTTCCTGCCACACCATATAATCTCATGACCTTCCACAAAGCATCTCTATCAACCCTATCGTATACCTTCTCCAGATGCATAAATGCTACATACAAATCTATCTGTTTTTCTAAGTATTTTTCACAAATTCTTTAAAGCATCTAAGTATTTTTCACACAAATTCTTAAAAGCAAAGACCTTTATATCCTATACCATTTCTGAAACCATAATGCTCTTCCCCAATCTGAGGCTCTGAATAAGCCTTCACCCTCTCCCTCAATACCCACCCATACAACTTACCAGATACAATTAGCAAACTTATACCTCTGTAGTTTGAACACTCACGTTTATCCCCCTTACCTTTATATAAATCATAAGTATAAAGCATGAATGAGATGGCCTTTAAAAAAAGTTTAAGTATTTTAGGAAACTGAAGGACTGCAAACAAGCAACAATTCAATCCATAACACATTGGAATAGGGAAGCAGTGGGCAAAGTAAGCCTATTACATGGATAATATAGGGTTTACCAACTTTTCCCCATAATCAATGACTTACCAGTCTTTCACAGTCTTCTCTTGGATTAAATATTCTTATAAGCAAGGCAATTAATCTAATGGCTGAATTTTCAGATATCCCATAAACTTTGGCATGGGCTAGGTCATGGTCACATTGTTGTCTCAGAGCTTGCTTTGTCAGCTTCTGACTCAACATTGCCCTAGTCCATGACTGGATAGTGACAGCAGCTACTTCTCTTCTTCGCTGTCTCTGAAACCAAAAAAAATCATACTATATGTCTGCAAGTATTTATGCAAATACGGGTTGAACTTCTTTAATCTGGCAACCTTGGGACTTGGTCATTGCTGAACCACAGAAAATGCTGGAAAATAGAAACTGACCACTGAGGGAACCCCTACGTAAACATATTCCCAACCCCATGTCTTCCCAGCTAATTCCACATACATATCGCTGTGCTATCAGAGGTATAATAAAGCTTAAAATAGAAAATAATACAACCATTAAATGTTTCAAACAAGGTTTCTATTGTTACATCAGTTTACATTAGAAGTATTCCCAGATGGAGACTTTAATATCTTAGGCAAAGGTTTTTCATGGTATACGACACCAATACAGGGCAGATTTGTTAGCATTACACACTTGTTCCGGGGCTAAGTTTTCCGCTGCCACTAACCGTGCAAATTCATCCATAAACTTTGTCAGAGCTTTGTGAAAAGGAGTTAATATAACAAACGACCAAAGGTTAGTAGCTGGCTTTGGCCGACTCTTGTTACTACTGTTGTTATACTTTTATTGTCAAAGCAACCAGCCCACACTGTGTCAGTCCCAGCCAGGTCATGGGCCACATGCATAGTGAGAGTGTATGTGGTCTTAGAATTATCTTTAACATCCAAAGAAGGTGTTAAAGATTTTTTGGTTGGTGGACTTAACTTACGTTGACAGCCTTAATGACTCTGGCAGTTGATAGGACTAAAGCCCAACCAATCAACCAACCAATCAACCCAGCCAGGCAGCCAGCTCGTGCACTCTCTCTTGCCCTGTACGTATTGTTGTTGGTTGTTCAGTAGAGAATTGATGTTTTTACAGATACTTATAATATGACCTTACACTACTAGCTTCTGTGTCAGCATCACGCTTTTCTCCTCATACACACTATGTGCATAAATTCCATATCTCCACTTAAACCTGTGTAACCATTCTTACAAATATTCACAATGTCTAGCTTCAGTTCTCTATAAAGAACTTAGGCCTGCTCAATAAGCATCTCCCTAGAAATGCTGACACCTTCATTACATAGGAGCTTAAACAAGTGCAATTCTGTACTCCTTGCACATTCCAAAGTTTTCTGAAACTTTAAACTTTTCTGGCTTTCATTTTCAATAAAAAACTGAAAATAAGAAATTAGCATTAAAATCATTACTGGAAAACAATATCTCACGGCAGGGAAAAGAGTAATCAGGAGAAATGAAAATAAAGTATTTATGGTGAGATGCCTGCAAGAGGACATGAACTTTCTCAAGTGTAGCACATTTCATGTTTTTTACCTCACTAAGATGAACTAATTTCTGTAAAGAAAAAAGGATTGGATCAAAGTGCTGTTACAGCAACCCTTCTTTGCTAACTCATTAGCACTCATCAAAAACACTGTATTACCATCACATACAGGTACACCACTGAATTTCTGGCAAATGATGGTTCAGCACCTCCTTTAGTCCAGACAAAATTAAGTGAGGGAACTTGAAATTACTGTAGCCACCAGACTAGTTTACTGGGTGTGTAGAGCATGCTTATTTACATTCTTTACACTGCACTTGTTGGTGGTGATACTGCAACTCTGTGAGATTCTTAGCTTATTTTGCTTAAATTTAACCCTAGCTATGGCTTCTAAGACATATGAGACTGTCAGTCGTGGTGCCAAATGTAAACACCAGTCCATATCAATCCAAGATAAAGTAGAAGTTAGAAAAAAAATGGACCCTGGTGTTTTAGTGTGTAAGCTGGGTGACATCTACAGTATAGGTTCATCAACTGTTTATGATATAAAGAAGCAAAGGGAGAAAATATTGAAATTCTATGCAGACAGCAATTCCAAGAAGCAAACTATGAAAGATGGTATGAGTACCGAGCACAATCAAGTGATGATGGAATGGTTTCGACAGCATCAGAGTAATGGAGTGGACTTGTCAGGAAGCATGATAATGGACCAGGATAAGTTGTTCCATAAAGAAATTACATTGCAACATGAGCATGACTATAGTGAAGGATGGCTTCAAAGATTCAAGAAGCATCACGGAATTTCCATAAATAAAGTGTGTGGAGAAAAGCTGTCTGCAAACTACGAAGGAGCTGCCGAGCATGTGGACAAATTTGCGAAACTCGTAGCTGACGAGCACCTCAGTCTCCTGAGCAGGTGTATAATGTCGATGGAACTGCATCATCCTGGTGATGCACACATAGGGAAACACTAAGAACAGAAGACGAAGAAGATCCCACAGGATTCAAACAATCTAAGGACAAACTTACCATCTTAGGGTGCTCAAACATTTAATATTTGTTTAATTCAAATTTCAAGCAGTCCATGATATACTTATGACACGGGAGATGTATAATTAGTGGGTTAGAGGTGTGTTGATAAATTATCATTATGTGACCACGGTTGGTCTACGAAAATGGTTCATTCAGCAAGGCTTTGGGACCAAGAGTGCTGGAAAATTGGTGGTGTACCTATATTGTATCTTTATAAATGCATCATAATATAAAACACACACTTATAGTGATGAACAAATCTGTAAATGGTGCAAAAAAGTAAAGTGCTAGATTTAAAGGGATGCTTAGCAGCAATGTTACTAACTCACAAGAACTCATCTGAAGAACTATACATCAAAATCATACTATCTCTATCTACGCAATATAATATATAACACACTTACACAGTACATCTCAACATTATAACATTCACTGAATTACTCAAATAAAAGTGGAAACAAAGTGAAAACAGAATAGCGAGATGAAAGAATCACTATGTAGGTACCCTGATTTCATTTCCTGTTTGGGGGAAAGTTGTCAAACAGTGAAAGATGGACAAAACATTTTTCGACATGTGAACTTTAATAGGCTTCTATTTTGTGGAGGGAGGGTAAACGGTGTATTTCAACTTGTCATAATTTGTGACCAAAGGGTTAAAAGGTTTCTGTACTCAATCCTTGTACATTTCTTTTATACCTAACAAGGCATTAAAAAGATTCCCTTTTTATGCTGAACTCATTCACTTTTGCTCAGCGAACTTTTGGAAAGTTCCACACATTTTTGTTTGAGAACATCTATTTCAATACCTTAAGTTTGTTACCATACATAAATCATCGGATATCTTTCTCTTTTTTCTATACTGCAGAGTCTAAGTATTCTAAGCTGATTCATTTTCTCATCTCTGTCTGCAAAGTATTTGTTAGGATTTTATAATTCATTTCAATACAATACAATCCAGTAGTATTCAGTTTAAATCATCTACATTTCAACTCTCACTATGTAAGCTCTTCATTTCCCCACTCATTAAATGATGTGCATATGTACAGTGCTCCCCAAATTACGATGGTTTGACTGACAATTTTTTTACTTTACAATGGGGCGATAGCAATACGGATCCAGTAGAAACCTTACTTTGAATTTTGAGCTTTTCCCAGACTAGCAATATGCAGTATGACATTTTCTCATGATGCTGTGCAATGGCAGTGAACAACAGCTTCCAGTTAGCTGTGTGATCATGAGCATAAACAACCATTACTCTAAAGCGTAGTGTTGCTAACAGTTTTTGAACTCTGCATTTTGTGTTATTACATTTCATGTTTACAAAATGCCCAACTGTGTCTCCTGCCTCTGATGAGAAGAGGAAGGCAATTGCTTGAGATGAAATCAAAGATAATTGCCCAGCATGAAGGCGGCAGGCCAGTAATGGCCATTGTACGTGTTAGGACTTCTGCAATGAACAATCTCAGCCATCTTAAAGGATAAGAAGTGATCAATGATGCAGTGATATCTTCAGCATTGGTTAAATCCATTGTCATCACACAGAGAAGAGCTCAGCTGACTGATGATGTGGAAAAATTACGTGTCACATGGATGGAAGACTAGATACAGAAGTGCATACTGCTTAGCCTCTTGATGATCCAGGCTAAGGCAAGAAGTCTTTTCAATATGCGAAAATGGCATGTCAACGATCCTACGTATATGCAAATGTATACAGCAAGTCATGGGTGGTTCCCCTTCAAAAGGTGTCATAATTTTCATAATGTAAAGGTTGGCAATGAGGCAGCAAGGGCTGATAGTGAAGATGCCAAAGCTTTTAAGGAAGAGCTGCACGTAATAACTGTGGAGGAGAAAGTGTTCTGAGAAGGTTTAAGGTAGATTAGGCTAAGCTATGATGTTCGGTAGGTTAGATGTACAGTATCAAATATTTTTGACTAATGATATTTCCAACTTAGGGTTTATTGAAACGTAACCCCACTGTGAGTTGGGAGCACCTGTAAACAAAACTTGAAAATCTCTACATATCCGCTTATCTATTTATAACTAATTTCAAGTCTTTAAATTACTCTTTTCATCAAGATACTTTCCAGTTGGCCTAAAAGGTGTAACCAATATGCTGCAGGTCTTTCCACAACTCAGTTGTTCAGACTCCACCAAGCTCTGCCTATCTATATCCCATAAGTCTTTTAACTTTATATACCTTTGAAACTTATCACCTGAGTCAGGTGCAGGAAAGCAAACTAAACTACAGTAAGAGAAAATTTATCTACAAAATAAATCCTAATCACTCAAACCTATCCTTTCTCATAACAACTGTAATTCTCTTTCTGTACCTCTCTTTCCTCTCTATCAGATTTCAGTTGATTAAGTAGCTCTGACCGTTCTATATTCCGTAATCGACTGGCACCACCAAGCCTTTGCTGTGGTTTGCGTCGATAATCTCCATCAAAGCTCCACATGATGTCTTATCTACCATCAATTTTCTGCAAGAAAAATTATACATGTTTAATCAAATCTACCTAGCCTGCAATCTGTGTTGGTTATTCTACTGATCAAACACTTATCAAACTATAAACAAGACACCGAAGTGGTTATGTTGGGTTACATACGCATGAGTATGTCCATAAAACTTCAATAAAAACAGCACAATAGAAAAAATAGATGGACATTCTATGAAATATTTACTGGCAGAAACCACAGTAGTGGTAAACCTATATGATATACAAATATAACTAAAGTATTGTTTTTACATAATGAGAAACAACAATGTAAATTTTCAGGGCCAAAGGACAGAGTTCCTTGAAGTTATAAGCCAGGTTAATTGACATGTTAAACCTTATAGCTCAATCAATCAACTATATCTATATAACCCAAGGGCCCCTTTTATGGCGATCCTACAGCTTTAATGGTTTGCTACAATCAGTATTAGGGATGTGATGAACTTTTGAAAGAGAAGTTCTTTATAGAGATTGTACTCTCTTTCATCCAGTGATGATGATACAGCCTCATCAAAGGTGACATTTTCTTAGTGTAACCTCATGCAAGCAGAGCCTGGTAACACCAAAAACCTTATAGCTGGCATAATCAAACCAACTCCTTGTAAAACATCTTTACAAGTGGCATAAAACAAAACTAGACATGGGTATTATGCCAATAAATTTTTCTTTATTATCATACTTCATTGCCATTTCCTGCGTCCAAGAGGTAGCGCCACGAAACAAACAAAGAATGGCCCATCCACTCACACATACACACACACACACACACACACACATGCATAAATGCCCATACACGCACATTTATACATAAACATATCAACATAGATACATATACATACATGTTGGAAAGGATCACAATTTTTGCACGTGATCAAGATATTCCTATGAGTCCACGGGGAAAATGAAACAAGAAAAGTTCCCAAGTGCACTTTCGTGTAATAATCACATCATCAGGGGAGACACAAGAGAGAGATATAACAGTCAGTTGATATACATCAAAGAGACGAAGCTAGGACGCCATTTGGTAAACATGTTTTTCGGACAATCACATGTTTACCAAATGACACATATATCCTCTTTGTTAATCTTTCCTCACTCAGTATCTCCATAAGTCCAAATCATTTCAACACATCCTCTTCTGCTCTCTCAACCACACTCTTTTTATTTCCTCACATCTCTCTTACCCTTTCATTACTTACTCGATCAAACCACCTCATACCACATACTGTCCTCAAACATTTCATTTCCAACATGTCCACCTTCCTCTGCACAACCCCATCTATAGTCCAAGCATCGCAACCATATAATATTGCTAGAACTACTATTCCTTCATACATAACCATTTTTGCTCACCAAGATAATGTTCTCTCCTTCCACATATTCATTACTCCCAGAACCTTTAACTCCTCCCCCACCCTGTGACTCACTTCCTCTTCCAAGGTTCCACTCGCTCCTAAATCCACTCCCAGATATCTAAAACACTTCACTTCTTCCGATTTTTCTCCATTCACACTTACATCCCAATTAACTTGTCCCTCAACCCTACTGAACTAACAACCCTGTTCTCATTCACATTTACTATCAACTTTCTCCTTTCACACAGTTTTCCAAATTTAGTCACCAACTTCTACAGCTTCTCACTCAAATCAGCCACCAGTGCTGTATCATCGGTGAACAATAACTGACTCACTTTCCAGGCCCTCTCATCCCCAAAAGACTGCATACTTGCTCCTCTCTCCAAAACTCTTGCATTTACCTCCCTAAGCACCCCATCCATAAACAAATTAAACAATCATGGGGATATCAAACCCATGCTGTAGACCAACCTTCACTGAGAACCAATCACTCTCCTCTCTTCCTACTCGTACACATGCCCTACATCCTTAGTAAAAACTTTTCAGTGCTTCTAGCAGCTTACCTCTCACACCATATACTCTTAAGGCCTTCCACAAAGCATCTCTAACAACCCTATCATATGCCTTCTCGAGATCCATAAATGCTACATACAAATCCCTCTATATTTCTAAGTATTTCTCAAACATTCTTCAAAGCAAACACCTGATCCACACATCCTCTACCACTTCTGAAACCACACTTATATGCTGGAAAACAAATGTACAAAGTTTCATGGCAAAATACTGAGTTTAACAAAGTTATACACCAGGTTACATTCTCAGTTAAACCTCTTTATAAATGGCATAACCCAGGCAAAATCTAAAGTCATGGGTCTTATGCCACTCATGCAAAATCCAAACTATAGTTATAGGTCATATTTACTTCAGATGGGGCCGGGAAAGAATTGTACGGTATTAATGAATAAGTGATTTAGAGTTTCCAAGTTGTCACCAAAATCAAATCAAAGGTTATAATGACCTCAGATTCTGGATGGATGGATGACATGGGCATGAAGAACAACAACAGGCAAAGCAATTCCAAAGTGTCTGCCACATTACACAGTTGACAAAAATGAAAAAGATAGAAGGAATTAATCTGAGCCCAAAAATGTTTGTAAACCTGATGCTGAAAAGTGAGAAGGTTAATTGAAGAAAGATAAAAAAAAGGAACAGAATTCCACAGTTCTGTTCTTCAAATGAAAGAGGTACCATAATGACCAGCCTTCCTATGGCTGTTCTTGATAAACAGAAACTAAGAAAAGCAGCAGTTACATAAAAGTTGGGAAACACACAGATAGCTACTGGGAGTAGCAGCAAAATGAATACATGCAAAACAGAAATAATGCAGCAACATTAACATGGACAGAAAGGGATGTTTAAAAAGAGGTGATAACAAGAAAGATGTTTGATTTCATCTGGCTATGACAAAGATGCAAAAAGAACAATAACAAGTATATGAGCAGTGCTCTTTACCTGGGTGAATGAGCCCCCAGCTATGAAATAGCCGTTGAAAAAAATGATGATGCATGTATACAACACTCCCAGCTATGATGTGGGGTTTCCAGGACAGACTTCAGAGTATAATTATATTTAACATGTTATATTACGATGGGCTTCCAGGACAGACTTCAAGGTATGATTATACTTAACATGTTATATTATGAAGTGGGGTTTCCAGGACAGACTTCAAGGTCTGATTATACTTAACATGTTATATTACTGCAGGCTTTCATTGTTGTGTTCCAAAATTTACAGGTTGGAAACAAGTGAGATATAATAGAAAATGCATTCTAACATTGTTGAATTTTACTAGGTAACTAATTCCACTTTCCAAGAAGCTGCACAGCCTGAATCAGGAAAGAAAATGTGAAGCATGACTAAAGATTCACCAAAATCACACAAAAAGGTAAAAAAAGAAGCACATAGGAGAAATCACCAGTGGACCTTGTACCATCTAATCTACTGGCAATCTGAATGAATGTAATAAGAGTCTAAACCTAAGGGATAACTGCATTAAAGCACACTTCCTGTTGAATTTGGTAAAATTTTCCAATAAATTTCAACCCTTAAACTGAAAATGCTAACAAAATTTGAAATTTTTTCTAGGCGTTAGCTAAATAAAATTTATCCTACAACAGCCAGAAAAATTTTCTCTATACTGTGATAATCAATAATTCACTGGTCAACAAAGATTTTGTCCTATGGAAAAAATATCGTTTCTTATGTATTTTTGGCATGCCAAATCCAAATATGTTTTCAGAATTTCTCTAACACCCATAGTTGTTTGTTCCAGCATAATCGCATATCACTGTATACAGTATGTATGTAGCAGTGTTCTATGGAGCATTTGAAATAAGAGGTTTAACAAATACAGCTATCTTCATAATTTGTGAAGTGCAATTGCTACTTTTTGAGAACACAAGCCTAGATAAGCGAGTCACCAGGGGCCTGCAGATACACGACTGGAAACGTTGGGACATTGAAACAGTGACCACTCCTGAGTAGCAGTTCTGTCAGTTGCTGGCTAGAACTCAATGTGTAAAGAGCGTCTTTTCCAATCTGTTAACAGATTGTGCTTTTGTGTTTTCGAGCATTGTTCTGATAACCCATTCACCATTAAAATGCCAAGAAACTGTATAAATAGTCCAAATTTTTTCTGCTACATCTGCGGTGAATTGACATTCATATCGCAAAAACCTTCTTTCACACCCCTCATTAAAATTAAGCCCCCATATTTGTTGTGTCACACGTCAGGCTTCTCACAGCATGGGCAAAAGGTATATGCTATATGCCTTTTACCATTCCAATGGTTTGGAGAGAACCCAAAGATCATGCTTTGGATTGCTACTTCTGCCTGACATAATGATATAACAAAATCTAAGCATACTGTCAAATATCCCAATTTACAATCTGCTATGAGGCCAGTATCTCACAGTCAGGAATTGCCTGTGCCAGAGCCTCTAAGAAACATGACACTGAGTGATGATGAGTCTGGCGATGGGAAAGAAGACCAAGAAGAGAACAATATGGATACAACATTTAAAGCAAGATGTTCTTCAAGTGAACCACATTTGTTGTGTCAAGATCTTAAATGATCTCATCTGTGATTTAAATTTGTCTAAGAAGCAAGTCAAACTTTTGTGTTCCAAGTTAAAGGGCTGGCATCTTCTCCAGAATATAATTAAAGTTTGTTTTTATCATGACCGCCATGTCATTTTCAAAGAATTTTTCTCCCTTGAAGATGGTCTGGAGTTCTGCAATGATGCTCGTTCTGTTATGGAGGCACCTGGCCACAAATACAACACAGATCAGCAGCACTTGTTTACTGACTCATCAAAAGTAAGTTTGAAACCAGTTATACTCCACAATGGAAATAAGTTCCCCTCCATTCCTCTGGCTTATGCAGCTAACATGAAGGAATTGTATGATAACAATGAAGCTTCTTTTGTAAAAAAATTAAGTATGGGGACTTTAAGTGGAATGTATATGATGACCTAAAGTTTGTGGCACTTTTCCTCAGAATGCAACTTGGTTACAAGAAAGTGTGGCCAAAATGAAAATTACTGACTCCATTGAGGAAGAAAGTCATCAATCCTTCCCTTGTTGATCCTTAGAAAATTCATCTGCCTCCTTTGCATCTTAAGCTTAGGATGTAGCTAACATGAAGGAATCAAATGATAACATGAAGCATCTTTTGAAAAAAATTAAGCATGGGGACTTTTAAGTGGAATGTATGTGGTGACCAAAAGGTTGTGGCACTTTTTCTCAGAATGCAACTTGGTTACAAGAAAGTGTGGCCAATATGAACATCACTGACTCCAATGAAGAAAATAATCAATCCTTCCCTTGTCGATCCTTAGAAAATTATCTGCCTCCTTTGCATATTAAGCTCAGGATGATGAAGAACTTCATCAAAGGTACGGATAAAACCGGCCATGGATTCACTTATTTGAGGAATAAATTCCCAAGAATGACTGATGCAAAAATGAAGGTTACTTTAGTAGGACCACAGATCAAGGAACTGCTTCGATAACAGCAATAAGTTCCCCTCCATTCCTCTGGCTTATGCAACATGAAGGGAATCGTATGATAATATGAAGCTTCTTTTGTAAACAATTAAGTATGGGGACTTTAAGTGGAATGTATGTGATGACCTAAAGCTTGTGGTAATTCTTAGAATGCAACTTGGTTACATGAAGTAAAGCGTGGCCAAAATGAACATCGCTGACTCCATTGAAGAAAGTCATCAATCCTTCTCTTGTTGATCCTTAGAAAATTTGTCTGCCACCTTTGCATATTAAGCTCAGGATGAAGAAGATCTTAGTCATAGGTACGGATAAAACTGGCCATGGATTCACTTATCTGAGGAATAAATTCCCCAGAATCAGTGATGCAAATATGAAGGTTATTTTTGTAGGACCACAGATCAGGGAACTGATTCGAGAAGCAAAGTTCAATGAAGAGCTAAATGAAGTAGAAAAACCTGCATGGCTGTCAGTTAAGAGTACTTAGAAAGACTTTTTGGGGAATCACAGATCAGAAAACTAATGTGAAGCTGTAAAAGATCTATTGACTTCATATAAAGCTCTGAGGGTGCATTATGAGTCTAAATATTCACTTTTTGGACTTGCACTTAAACTTTTCCCCAGAAAATCTTGAGGCAGTCAGTGATGAGCATGGCTAAAGATTTCACCAGGACATTTTGGAAATGGAAAAGCAGTTCCAAGGAAAATGAAGCCACTCCATGTTGGCAGATTACTGCTGGACGCTAAGGAGAGATGTTCTTGAGGCTAAATATAGCCAAAAATCATACACCTCTACATTTCATAGATACATTTTTAAAGAGTAATACCAGCCTTATCTATGAACGAGCAATATACACTTATTGTAAAGTCTAACTGTGCTGTTACTTAAAAACCATGCCTGATAGAAAAATTCTAAAAACATTCAAATTCAGCATATAAAGTACTATAAGGTCCACCCATTCTAGTTTGTGGGGCAAAAAAAGTTAAAATTTGTTGACTAGGGTAACCTTTCCCAAGTCTCAGAAAGCATACCACACATATCTCTGTGCTGCCATCTGCTTGCAAATTTGACTAGTGTTTAACATAGCCTATGTTAGTAAGTATAATTATGTTTCCATTTTAGCTATGTACTTACCTACATATGTAAAATCAATGATATGGTAAAGTAACTTTTTTCTTTTAGGACCTTCGGACCAACACCCTATTACCTTTGTAATATGCATCTTATGAATACCTTACCATGGCTTTCGAAGACTTCTAGTCTTACTTGACTTTCAATGATTTCTTCAATAATTATATCATATTGATTTACTTTATTAGCACAAGTTCTCCCTTTATTTTCCTTCTTATGACTTTCTGCTTCAACAAAATTAGCTTCAAGAGTACTTAGCCTACATTTCATTTCTTGTTTTACTGGTATTTCTATCTTTACACTTGCTTTCCAATTTCATGGGCCCCACATACCCTACCTAAGTGTATAACACTTGTTAAAATATGTCATACCTACAAATGAGTGCCATGTAAATGATGATAGGTGTTAACAATCAAGGGATACAGTGAGGGTCATAAAATACTAACAGCAAATTCTGTGCTGGTACATCTTTACCATCATTTTAGCAACCAAGTGAAGGTGACTGAGGTTTCTATTATTATGAGTTGATTTTTCATCACTAGGCAAAGTTAACTGAGGTTTTTACAGGTTCTTCTGATTCTAACAACTAGGCAAGGTTTTAGGTCTCACAGTTTCTGTTGATTTTCAACCACTAGGTGATGTTAAATGAGGTTTATATAGGTTCTATCCATTTTAACCACTTGGGAAAGGTAAGATGAGGTTTCACAGGTTCTGTTGAGTTCTACCCACTAAGCAAGGTTAAATAAGGTTTTTATAAGTTCACTTGATATTCAACAAGTGTTCTAACCACTAAGCAAGATTAAATAGGGTTTTTATAGGTTCACTTGATATTCAACAAGTGTTTCACCGACTTCTGCATTAACTACACATTCTCCCCCTATACCACCACCTCATCAAATGGAACATACATAATCAATTCATGCTCAGCAACGGTCACTATTTTCTCTAAATACTACAGCAGCACTGCTCAACATAATGACTCAATATCCATGACTAATACTGACAGGGGGAAACACAAGTGTTAAACTCTACCTTCATAACAAACAAATAGTAATTACAGGTAAGATTCCAAACGAACATTTTACCATATATTCCACCAAGTATATAATCTTTACACAGTAAACTAAACCAAATCATTCAATATCCATTGATACTACTGATTAGGATCTAAATGAATGACTTCCTAAATATATTTCACATCATACTTCGCAGCAAACATAACCTCTAAGCACAACACTAGTAATGAACAAAATTCACGCTACAAATCAAAAGCTACTGATGGTGTGGAAGTAGACTTCAACACAAGTAATTAACATAAGACCACAGACTGATTCTCCATTATATTCTCCAGTTCAGGTGTCACTACAATAGTTCACATATTAGGAAAGTATTCATTAAACTTTGACTACTTTTTTTTTTGTCATCGCTTCCATGTTAGCCCTAAACAAACTAAATGGGCTCCCTTACCAGATATATGGAAACCCAGGCCATAAATTCTCTTGAGCCCTCACGTAAACATCAATAATAAAGTTAATATGTCAGTAGTAACATAATACGATGACAGTTGCACCACCCTTCCCTCGACACTGACCATTGTTTTGATTGTATCTCATCAACATTACGTGCCTCGATTTTTGAAGATATTCTTATCAATATAAAATAATAACTGTGACTCACTTTTATTTCCTAAAGTGTAAAAAAAGCAAATGTTTAACATCAATTTTCACAATGACCGTGACTGTATTTTATTAATATTTCATATGGTTTTGACCACCGGATGTATCAGTGTCATTAGAAATGTAAGCTATTTTTGCCACGTTCTTTTTTAATGAATTTCGTCTTTCTTCACAAAAAGTTTGTTTAAGAACTTGTACCATGAACCAATGACTCAGTTGGGTCAGGTCTTCCCGCCAGACGACACAAACCCAAAACAAGTGTCAATGATTAATACTAACAAGCAACTAGGAAAAACTAGAGTACACTTAAGGAGACTAAATATTGAAAAAGAACTACATAGTGTAAGTACCTCAGAAGCAAATACCATCGCCTAAACGAAGGAGAATCACAGCACATTAACTGCAGAAGGAATTGTGAAAGAAAAGGCTAGGGAAGGTGAGCGGGCAGGCTGTACCACTGAAGAACCTCGTAGATTTTGTGGAAGGACGACACAGAACGATCATGTCTCAGCGTCAACTGACTTTTTCTGCGGACAATAAGGTTTGGATTAATGACACTTTTTTGTTTTAAAGATTAGACTTGGGTTTAATGGATGACTTAGGGACTCATAGAATGGATGGTATGTTGAACTAGGATGGCACTCACTTTGGCCTCTGCTGACAGTTCTTCCCTAAATATTAACCAGGACATATCATACACATCCATGGAAATGCACTATTCACTCAGACACCCAATCTGTGCCAGTAATGGTACACCAGAGAAAGGCTTGGACCTGACGAGTCTTAAAAAAAACAGAAAAGCCCCTACCTACAGTTTGTACCCTAATGCAGTATTTAATTTATTTTTGACGATTGGATGATCTTAGTGCCATATGTTGGTTGCAGTGATGAGTAATATAGAAATTTAGCTCTATATGAAAATTAGTTTTGGATTTGTAATTCTGTTTTGCAATGGCTCTATAGTGATTAGAGAATAGGTTAAACGTTATGGTGTGTGGAATATTTTATTGTACAATATTGAATAAGTGATGTTATGGAAGGCGATGAATAACAGGGATAAGGTAAGGTTACAAAATGTAAATACGTGAAATGCAAGTAAAAAATCAGCAGAACTTATGAAGATTTTAGCTAACCTCCATAGCAGGATAGATGTATCTAGATTTTCGATTTAGACGCCCGTGATTTTTCTTAAGAGTTGGATATTGAGGTAACATTGGAATAAGCCTCTCAGAATAAACTTCTTCCATGGTCATCTTGTAAAGGTTTGGAATAAACTTCGGCAGTCAGTGGAGTGGAAAGCAGACACCTTAGGATTTTAGAGTGCCTGGAGCTTTCAGACCTAACCACAGGCTTAAAGTCTGTCGTCAGTATCTTCATATCATCATAAGGTGGCTGTAATTGGTAATGATGTCACGTATCAACAAATCTGGGAAGAATCAGTTGGGCATGAAAAGGGCTAAAGACGTATTCACAAGGTATCTAGTATTGATTATTTAAGATTTTTGCATTCCAAAAACAGTATGATTTTGTGGTGAAAAGGAAAGGTTTGTGGGATTTTGAACATATTTTCATCATTTCCATTTCCTGGTAATTTCTAACTTACCATGGGTAAGTTGCAGTGGGATAGGCTAACTGAGGTGAGACTTAACCAAAATGCTCTGAAACATATTATCATTACCAAAGAAGGTATTGCCCTTTAATAAAACTCAGATTTTTTTTCATACGAGTTTGCCATTTTGTACAGTAGGGAGGTAGCACTAGGAACAGAAGAAATGCACTTTTTCACCTAAATAATTCAAGGAAAGGTTTAAGATTTCAGTTTACTTGTCTCTTGATATATTGCTGTTTGGGTCTTTTTCATCCCTTATTATGTGTCAAAAATGCCTCGGTAGCCTATTGGTCTTTTTCACTATGGCTTGGCCTGTATCATAATTCACATTTTCTCAAGGTCCATACTGTATTCCTTTTACCAAATGGTTGATTCAGTAGTTCACATTAGAAATCTTCACATTTATGGGTGATAGCAATCACTGTACAATGTACAACCTCAGCTTTTATAAAAGTTACTTCTTTCAATGTGGATGATAACAGCATGCCATACTTAACCATTAATCAAAATGCTGGGTGACTTACTTAAAGTTGTTCATAATTTTGGACAAAAGGAACTTAGTCTTCAAATTTTCTGTCTTCCATCATGAGTGAAATAAATGTAAAAATAAGGTATATGTACAGGAAAGTGAGCTAACCCATCATATATTTCCATAGTATTGTGCTAAGTTAACACATAGAGCCTACGTCTAAGATTGGCAAAAAGGTAGAGGAAGAGTTGGTTGAGCCTCTGACTCATATTCCCTAATGCCTTCTTACTGATGTTGAAAGATATGCATGTAAACATAAAGTGTATGCAGAAACAAGTGAGCAAAACTCACATGGCAGTGAGATTGCCCAAAAATGATGTGTGATTCCTCTGGCAGAGGTGGTTTGGGAAGAGGGTAGAGGGTTTGTCTCACAACCCGCATCACTAAATGACACATCACTGTATGTGGTTACTGTTTCCATAGATTTATGCACATTTATTAATAATGATATAAATCCCCAAAAAGGCCCAATGGGCCTTCTAGGTTAGGCTTGCTTCACTCCAATATATAAAGGGAACCAGCAGGAAATGTTAGAGAATGGGTCAGCTATGTGTAACAACTTAAGAACTCTTAGTGTCCCTGTTTTCCGTATTGACTTTGCCAAAAGTCTCACTTATTAAGCATCAAAAGATCTTAATCCCGTGTAAATGTCCCATATCCCAGCATTTCAAGATTTTCAGACAATTTTGGCACAGAATCTTTGACAAATATAGCATAGAAATTGACACAAAATTTTTTTTTCTCATACACCACCACTGATTAGTGTTCAGCATCTTATGAATTGTCGCAGAACCTCTTCTTGAGGAGCTTGTACACCTCCAGGATGTGCTACCTTCAGTAATAGGAAATTGATTGACTCCTTTGGAGTGAAAAGTTCCTTCTTATGATGCCTCTTTGCCAAATGTGACTTTTCACTTGCAATGGAACCCACGCAGGTATAGTAACACCCATACTTTTTTACACTAGCAGAATTACTCCCAGAGGATGGTAGTGTTTTAAGCACCAGTAGTGACAAGGAGACCAGCCATAAAGATGTCATAATATTCGTGGTTAATCAAAATGTCATTGAAAACAAACATTTGTATGATGAATCCCAGCATTTAAGAATATTTCTATAAAGTTCTGTTTTGTCTCATAATATATTTGACAAATTATGTGAAAAGTAGTATATATGCTTTCCATTTAAAGTAGCAACATTAACTTTTTGCATTGCAGATCTCTCTTGTGGACCGTAAATGCCTAGGGATCATACAGCATAACAAACAGGATAAGTCGCATCTTTTGGTCACCTCAGATGGAAATATGAAGTTACAACCTTCATGCAGGAGCAGGAAGAGGAAGAAGTGAGTAATTCATATAGAAGGAAGATGGTGATGGAAAGAAGTGCTACACTGTTAACAAAATTTAAAGAACTGCAATCTGTATGGTGCTTTGTTCAAAATATACTGCCATTGTAGTGATAGTGCAGTTTGCAGGAGTGGTTTAACCTAGCTAACATAGGTGCGATGTGGGAATAGAATAGAAGTGCAGTCATAGAAAGGAGATGGAGGTAAGTTTGGATAGGTAAAAGTATTAATCACAGGATGATTGCATGAGGTGGTATTTGCATGCATAAAAACAGCAAAAATGCTTTATCAGTGATAAGAATGTTATTAGATACTGTTTGTCAGGAACTAGATATGATGTAGGACAAGCCAGTGGAGCATATGTGTAATGGAATAGTTTAGGAGTGGTTCAGATGTGCTGTGAATTCAGTGCAGTGCTGTGAATTCCTGCAGTGCAGCAGGAAATGATTTATGACAAATCATTGTCCTTCTTTTGTTCTTGTGTAAGTCATCACCTAGTGAATAATAATGCCTTTGATTTTTCATTTAGTGATGAGAATTGTACTTCTGGGAGGTCAAAGCGTAAGGATGGAATTTTTGAAGACCCAGTACCCCTTTCCAAGAAAAACAAGACCTTTTCATCAGTGTCTGTTCAGACTGACGTGACTTGTTCTACTACTGTTATAACAGAAGCTCCATTACAATCTGAGAAAGTGTTTTCCACTGAAGACAAGGTCAGCAGTGTTTCACAGGCGGATAGAACCATTGACATGCTCACAAGTGGTAAGTAATAAATTTTTAAGAGCATTTTCTTCCTCTTTTAACAGCCTCTCATACTTTGCATGTCTATTTGTTTGTTTTTCTGCCCACTTTATCGTCCATGTGTAGATTACGACTTTTTTAGTGTACATATGATAATATTGGAAAAATTTAAAATGAATAGGATGTTGGTACAACCACTAGTTTGTGTCAATTGTATGAAAATACTGGGAATTGTCTTGGTGAACAGTGTGTTGATAACATGATATAGTAGTGTCTCTCCCTCCCCTTCTTCCATGTTTATTCCCTATTAACCTTGTGTTTTTGGTTGTTTTATGATCATTTTGTGGGACTTTAAGTGTATGGGTTCCTTATGAGGTAGTTACATCAAAGATAGAAACTGAAATGTAAAGACTGTAGTAAAAATTGAAGATACCTGTTTGAATCATGGGTTTTGCCAGCTTAGGAGTGGCTGTCAACCAGTCAAGGCCCCAACACTTTCCTTTATTCTGTCTTGTTAGCCTTGGTTGACTTTTGGTAGACAGTTCACTCCCAAGACTCAGTCCTATGGGAATGATAATATCTAGCTTATGGGAACTGTTTTCTCGTAGAACTAAGGTATTGAGAGCTATTCGTTAATGAATATCCCTCCTCATCACATTGGGCAGGATGACCATTGGCTCATGCTTGCAGCAGATTTGAATGAGATATTGCAGAAGTTGATGTGTGAGAGTGTGTGAAAGAAGAAAGGCGAGAGTAAATGTGAATAAAAGCAGGATTATTAGATTTAGCAGTGGAGAGAGAGAGAGAGAAAAAGATTAGTTGGGATGTAAGTTTGAATGGAGAGATTTGGAGGAAATGAAGTGTTTGAGGTACCCTGGATTGTACATGGTAGCAAATGGAACCATGGGAGCTGAAGTGAGTCACAGGGTGGGTGAGGGGCTGAAGGCCTCAGGAGCAATGAGGAATGTGTAGAAAGAGAGGTCACTATCTGAGAGGGTGAAGATGGGCATGCCTGAAAGTGTAGTAGTCCTGACGGTGTTGTATGAATGTGAAATGTGGGCTATAGATGGGGCTGTAGACAAGAATGTATGGAAGTGGGTGCAGGACTTGTGGTTTAATTATCTACAAGTAATTACGTATTCGTGCTGTATGGGGAGGGAATTTTACACTTGTGTGGCCTCAACATTCCCTGTCATACAACTTCTTTATGTATGTTCACTTAGTCATTTTATTACATTCAGCTACAGTTGTTACATTAAAAAGGGTACTGTACATCTCTTCTAACAAGTTTTTGCTTAATTTCATGCATTTTCCTCTAGTTGCTCTATCTCTAAATCTCTTAAAGAAGTGTTGATTTCTGTGTGATCAGGTCACCTTTCACTCTTTCTTCCAAGGCGGGCAAATTTAAAACCTCTAGTCTTTCCCTGTAACTCATCTCTCTTAATTGTGGTACCATCTTTGTTGACCTCATCTGGATTCTCTCGATTAGCTCTTTTTATTATCTCTTTGTAATGTACAAAGAGGAAGTCTAACACTGTAGAACCACATTTCTTGAACACTACTATAATACAGATTCAAGTATTTGTAAGCTGTGTGCAGTAACCATATCCTCAGTCATTCTTGTCCATTAAACCATCCTCTTATACTTTAAGCATATATTTTTATATTTTATCCTTTTTTACAAGCTCTTATTTAGTTTCATGTCATGTTCTGTGGTTGCTCTATCTCTGTATCCCTTGAAGAACTGTTCTCTGTCCACATCATTGGTCTGATTTAAAAATTCATAGGTTGTGCTGATATACCACATCGTTCCAATTCACTCTAATCCTTGAACGCCTTTCACCCTCCTGCATGTTCAGGCCCTGATCAATCAAAATCTTTTTCGCTCCATCCTTCCACCTCCAATTTGGTCTCCTACTTCTCGTTCCCTCCACCTCTGACACATATATCCTCTTTGTCAACCTTTCCTCACTCATTCTCTCCATGTGGCCAAACCATTTTAATACATCCTCTTCTGCTCTCTCAATCACACTGTTTTTATTACCGCACATCTCTCTTACCCTTTCATTACTTACTCGATCAAACTACCTCTTACCACATATTGTCCTCAAACATCTCATATCCAACACATTCACCCTCCTCTGCACAACCCTATCTATAGCCCATGCCTCACAACTACATTGTTGGAACCATTATTCCTTCAAACATATCCATTTTTGCTCTCCGAGATAAAGTTCTCGCCTTCCACACATTCTTCAATGCTCCCAGAACCTTCGCCCCCTCCCCGACCCTGTGACTCTCTTCCACTTCCAAGGTTCCATCCACTACCAAATCCACTCCCAGATATCTAAAACACTTCACTTCTTCCAGGTTTTCTCCACTCAAACTTCCCTCCCAATTTACTTGTTGCTCAACCCTACTGAACCTAATTACCTTGCTCTTATTCACATTTACTCTCAGCTTTCTTCTTTCACACACCCCACTGAACTCAGTCACCAACTTCTGCAGTTTCTCACCCAAATCAACCACCAGTGTTGTATCATCAGCGAACAATAACTGACTCACTTCACTGGGTGATAGCAGACTGCATACTTGCCCCTCTTTCCAAAACTCTTGCATTCATCTCCCTAACAACCCCATCCATAACCCCATCCTCAAACATCTCATTTCCAACACATCCACCCTCCTCTGCACAACCCTATCTATATGTATATGTATATATATCAGAAAAGTACTTGTAATGGTGATTGTATTTTTTTCATAGTTATTTTCATTTAGAAATGTTTTCCTCCATATGGTTATCACTCCTATCTTTATCTTGCGGTTGGGTACTCTCTTTGATTCTATTGTTGTGTCTTCACTAGCCACATCCTCAGATTCAAGCTCTGTGTGGCTTGTCTCTGTATCCATTAGTCATGAGAATCAGGTACACAAGCTCTGTAGCATTAATCACATGCATCCTCAGTGCTAAAGGGAAATGTACTTCAGCACTCACAAAATTGCATTGTACTGGGCACTTAGTGATTCATATTTCATACATAATTAGTGTACATTCATAATTTGTTATAGATATGCATGTAGTTGGTATGCAGCCAACTACCCACCTGGATATCAGGAGGGTTAGTGACAGCTGCATAGTGAGCCAGCACTTCAGTAGTTTTTAAGTTGCATTCTTCTGACCCAGGTAGCTGTATTTTCTGTCTGCCTCACCCACATGTGGAATACTGGCAATTTGTCTAGAAACATACAATCTCTCCTTGTCTTACATAACACTTGACAATAGTTAACTCACACAGCTCATTCTTTGTAACTCTAGATTTTCCTGTAGTGAGCACCCTGTGCTTGCCCTTCCTTTTGGCAAAGTGATAGGAGCAATAGATAGAGGTAGGAACATTTAGGTAGGTGAATTAGGTAGAAGTAGTAGGAGCCTCTGCAAACACTGCACTTGAATTAACCTTTGCCAGTGGCCTTTTAATGGGTGAAGCACTAAAGGCTAAGAAGCAGCACTGGAGTTCACTAGTTATGGAGACTCTATTGTCATGGCCACTCCCAAGAGGGAGTTCCAGAAGGAAACAGGCATCAGAGATGTAGATTGATAAATTATTTTGTAACCACTGCACATGCAATTAACATTTATGTGAATTCTAAACAAAGTTTAATGTATATGGCTTATATTTTAGATATTGCTCCACCTGAATATTGGGAAGGTTTGGCAGAAAAGAGACGTGAGGCACTGGAGGAAACATTAGATGAGAATCATAGACTACATGAAGAAAATAGAACTCTTCGTCAAGAGATAACAGAATTGAGCAAAGAAAATAAGTTGTTGGAAGAAATGGTTGAGCAAGCAAAAGATTTGGCAGTATTAGTTGAGGTAAGTTTATTTTCATTCTCCAGGAAAAAATACTTTTATGTATTCATAGAAAGCATTATACATGATAGCCAGAGACTGAGTGTGAACGAATGTGGCCTCTGTTGTCTTTTTCTAGCGCTACCTCGCGCACTTGCGGGGGAGGGGGTTGTCATTTCATGTGTGGTAGGGTGGCGATGGGAATGAATAAAGGCAGCAAGTATGAATTATGTACATGTGTATATATGTATGTGTCTGTGTATGTATATTTATGTATACTTTGAAATGTATAGGTATGTATGTGGACGTGTATGTATATACATGTGTATGTAGGTGGGTTGGGCTATTCTTTCGCCTGTTTCTTTGCGCTACCTCGCTAACGTGGGAGACAGCGACAAAGTATAATGAATAGAAAGAATTCTACCTCCGTATTCTCTGCATGTTGCAGAAGGCATCTAAAAGGGTGGGAGTGATGGGATGGAAAAAAAAGACTTGTATTCATTTGCAAAAGAGGAAACTGAAGGAACCATGCAGAGACTGCTCATCATCCTCGAAGGCTCAGGCTAGGGTGTATAAATGTGTACGGATGTACTCATGATTAGAAGAGAGGAAAGATGAAAGAAACCTGGATGTTTTGGCTTCAGTGAAACAAACTTAAAGGATAAAAGGGAAGAATGGTTTGGAAATGTCGACAGTATAAAGTCGGGTTGGTGAGAGGACAAGAGCTAAGGAAGGAGTAGCACTATTCCTGAAACAGTTAAGGGACTGTGTGATAGTATGTAAGGAAGTAAATTCTAGATTGATATGGGTAGAACTGAAAGTGGATGGTGAGAGATGGGTTATTGTCACTACTTATGCACCTGCTGTGAGAAGAATAATGAAGAGAGGCAAGTGTTTTGGGAGCAGCTGAAAGTGTGAGCAGTTTTGATGTATGACTGGGTGTAGTTGATGGGTGATAAGCAGATAAGCAATGTGGCAGTTAAGGGTATTATTAGGGCACATGGGGCATTCATAGTTATGAATGGAAATGGGGAAGAGCTTGTGAAGTGTGCAGCAAAAGGACTGGTGATTAGGAGTACCTGGTTTAAAGAGGAATATACACAAGTATGCGTATGGGAGTTGGAGAGATGGTCAGATGACAATATTAGATTACACATTAATTGATAGGTGTGTAAAAGAAAGACTCTTGGATGTAAAGGTGCTCAGAAGGGCAACAGGTGGGATGTCTGATTACTATCTTGTGGATGCAAGGGTGAAGATCTGTTTAGGTTTTCGGAAAAGAGGAGACAGTGTCAGGGAAAAAAGAAGGGTGAGAGTAAGAGAGCTTTGAAAAGATACTTATGTGAAGAAATACTAGGAGAGATTGAGTGTAGAATAGCACATGGTGAGAGTAAATAAAATGAGAGGAGTGGATGAGGAATGGGAAATATTTAGGGGAGAAATGATGGGGTGACTGTATTGTTGACTGGTTGGTAAGGTTATTTAATGTATGTATGATTCATGGTGAGGTGCCTGAGGATTGGCGGAATGCTTGCATAGTGCCATTGTACAAAGGCAAAGGGATAAGAGTGAGTGCTCAAATTACAGAGGTATAAGTTTGTTAAGTATTCCTGGTAAATTATATGGGAGGGTATTGATTGAGAGGGTGAAGGCATGTACAGAGCATCAGATTGGGGAAGAGCAGTGTGGTTTCAGAAGTGATAGAGGATGTGTGGATCAGGTGTTTGCTTTGAAGAATGTATGTGAGAAATACTTAGAAAAACAAATGGATTTGTATGTAGCATTTATGGATCTGGAGAAGGCATATGCTAGAGTTGATAGAGATGCTCATGTGGAAGGTTTTAAGAATATATGGTGTGGGAGGCAAGTTGTTAGAAGCAGTGGAAAGTTTTTATCGAGGATGTAAGGCCTGTGTTCGTGTAGGAAGAGAGGAAAGTGATTGGTTCTCAGTGAATGTAGGTTTGCGGGAGGGGTGTGTGATGTCTCCATGGTTGTTTAATTTGTTTATGGGTGGGGTTGTTAGGGAGGTGAATGCAAGAGTTTTGGAAAGAGGGGCAAGTATGCAGTGTGTTGTGGATGAGAGAGCTTGGGAAGTGAGTCAGTTGTTCGCTGATGATACAGCGCTGGTGGCTGATTCATGTAAGAAACTGCAGAAGCTGGTGACTGAGTTTGGTAAAGTGTGTGAAAGAAGAAAGTTAAGAGTGAATGTGAATAAGAGCAAGGTTATTAGGTACAGTAGGGTTGAGGGTCAAGTCAATTGGGAGGTAAGTTTGAATGGAGAAAAACTGGAGGAAGTAAAGTGTTTTAGATATCTGGGAGTGGATCTGGCAGCGGATGGAACCATGGAAGCGGAAGTGAGTCATAGGGTGGGGGAGGGGGCGAAAATTCTGGGAGCCTTGAAGAATGTTTGGAAGTCGAGAACATTATCTCGGAAAGCAAAAATGGGTATGTTTGAAGGAATAGTGGTTCCAACAATATTGTATGGTTGCGATGCATGGGCTATGGATAGAGTTGTGCGCAGGAGGGTGGATGTGCTGGAAATGAGATGTTTGAGGACAATATGTGGTGTGAGGTGGTTTGATCGAGTAAGTAATGTAAGGGTAAGAGAGATGTGTGGAAATAAAAAGAGTGTGGTTGAGAGAGCAGAAGAGGGTGTTTTGAAATGGTTTGGTTACATGGAGAGAATGAGTGAAGAAAGATTGACCAAGAGGATATATGTGTCAGAGGTGGAGGGAACGAGGAGAAGTGGGAGACCAAATTGGAGGTGGAAAGATGGAGTGAAAAAGATTTTGAGTGATCGGGGCCTGAACATGCAGGAGGGTGAAAGGAATAGAGTGAATTGGAACGATGTGGTATACCGGGGTTGATGTGCTGTCAATGGATTGAACCAGGGCATGTGAAGCGTCTGGGGTAAACCATGGAAAGTGTGTGGGGCCTGGATGTGGAAAGGGAGCTGTGGTTTCGGTACATTATTACATGGCAACTAGAGACTGAGTGTGAACGAATGGGGCCTTTGGTGTCTTTTCCTAGCGCTACCTCGCACACATGAGGGGGGAGGGGGTTGTTATTCCATGTGTGGCGAGGTGGCGATGGGAACAAATAGAGGCAGACAGTATGAATTACGTACATGTGTATATATGTATATGTCTGTGTGTGTATATATATGTGTACATTGAGATGTATAGGTATGTATATTTGCATGTGTGGACGAGTATGTATATACATGTGTATGTGGGTGGGTTGGGCCATTCTTTCGTCTGTTTCCTTGCGTTACCTCGCTAATGCGGGAGACAGCGACAAAGCAAAAAAAAAAAAAAAATGTGGCATGCAAAAGGTGAGAGGTAGGCAGATTAGAACCGGTAGTGAGTGGTGGGATGAAGAAGTGAAGTTGCTAGTGAAAAAGAAAAGAGATGCATTTGGTCATTACTTACAGGAAAGGAGTACAAATGATTTGGAGATGTCTTAAGAAAAAGCGGCAGGAGGTCAGGAGGAAAGTGTAGGGGGTGAAAAAGAAGGCAAATGAGAGTTAGGGTGAGCGAGTATCAGTAAACTTTAGGGGAATAAGGAGGAAATAATGTGTGAAAGACAGAACAATTGGGAGCATCACTGGAGTCAAAAGGTAAAGTGATTACACTTAGTGATGAAGTGAAGAGATGTAGTGAGTATTTTGAAGGATTGTTAAATGTGTTTGATGATTGAGTGGAAGATGTAGAGTGCTTTGGCCAAGGTTGATAATTGAATGGCTGATGTAGAATGCTTTGGCCAAGGTGGTGTACAAAGTGAGAGAGTCAAGGAGAGCGGCTTGGTGAAGAGAGAAGAGGTGGTGAAAGCCTTGCATAAGATGATACGCGGCAAAGTGAATTTATTGATAAAGTGGGTTATTGTGTTGTTGATTGGTTGGTTATGATATTTAATGTATGTATGGATCATGACGAGATGCCTGAAGATTGGTTGAATGCATATGTTGTGCCTTTTTCATAAAGACAAGAAGAATAATGGTTAGTTTTCAGACTACAAAGGTATAAGTTTGTTGAGTGTACCAAGTATGATGTATATTTTTTTTATTATTTTTATACTTGATTGCAGTTTCTTGTATTAACAAGGTAGCACTGGAAAACAGGTGAAGAAACATCCACTCACTTACCCATATATCTTTCTCTTCTTTCAAACTATTCGCCATTTCCCGCGTTAGCGAGGTAGCGTTAAGAACAGAGGACTGGGCCTTTGAGGGAATATCCTCACCTGGCCCCTTTTTCTGTTCCTTCTTTTGGAAAATCAAAAAAAAAACGAGAGGGGAGGATTTCCAGCCCCCCACTCCCTCCCCTTTTAGTCGCCCCCACAACGTTCAGGGAATACGGGAGACCAAATTGGAAGTCAAAGGATGGAGTGAAAAAGATTTTGAGCGATCGGGGCCTGAACATACAAGAAGGTGAGAGGCATGTAAAGAATATAGTGAACTGAAATGATGAGGTGTACTGGGGTCGACATGCTGTCGATGGACTGAACCAGGGCATGTGAAATGTCTGGTTTAAACCATGGAAAGGTCTGTGGGGCCTGGATATGGATAGGGAGCAGTGGTTTTGATGTATTACACATGACAGCTAAATACTGAGTGTGGAAGAATGTGGCCTTTTTTGTCTGTTTTCCGGCGCTACCTCACTGAAGCAGTGGGTAGCAATGCTGTTTCCTGTCGGGTAGGGTAGCGCCAGGAATGGATGAAGGCAAGCAAGTATGAATATGTACATGTTGATATGTATATATCCCTGGGGATAGGGGAGAAAGAATACTTCTCACGCATCCCCTGCATGTCGTAGGAGGCGACTAAAAGGGAAGGGAGCGGGGGGATGGAAATTCTCCCCTCTCGTTTTTAATTTTCCAAAAGAAGGAACAGAGAAGGGGGTCAAGTGAGGATATTCCCTCAAAGGCTCAGTCCTCTCTTCTTAATGCTACCTCGCTAACGCGGGAAACGGCGAATAGTATGAAAAAAAAATGTGCATGTCTGAGCATTTATATATGTTTGTATATGAGTAGATGGGCCATTCTTCGTCTGTTTCCTGGGTCTACCTTGCTGATGTGGGAAACAGTGATCAAGTATAATAAATAGAATATTTATTGTTCTGGGAGCGTTGAAGAATGTGTGGAAGTCGAGAACATTATCTCGGAAAGCAAAAATGGGTATGTTTGAAGGAATAGTGGTTCCAACAATGTTATATGGTTGCAAGGCGTGGGCTATAGATAGAGTTGTGCAGAGGAGGGTGGATGTGTTAGAAATGAGATGTTTGAGGACAATATGTGGTGTGAGGTGGTTTGATCGAGTAAGTAATAATAGGGTAAGAGAGATGTGTGGTAATAAAAAGAGTGTGGTTGAGAGAGCAGAAGAGGGTGTTTTGAAATGGTTTGGTCACATGGAGAGAATGAGTGAGGAAAGATTGACCAAGAGGATATATGTGTTGGAGGTGGAGGGAACGAGGAGAAGTGGGAGACCAAATTGGAGGTGGAAAGATGGTGTGAAAAAGATTTTGAGTGATCGGGGCCTGAACATGCAGGAGGGTGAAAGGCATGCAAGGAATAGAGGGAATTGGAAGGATGTGGTATACCGGGGTCGACGTGCTGTCAATGGCTTGAACCAGGGCATGTGAAGCGTCTGGGGTAAACCATGGAAAGTTCTGTGGGGCCTGGATGTGGAAAAGGAGTTGTGGTTTCTGTGCATTATTACATGACAGCTAGAGATTGAGTGTGAACGAATGTGGCCTTTGCTGTCTTTTCCTAGCGCTACCTTGCGCACATGAGGGGGGGGAGGGGTTGTTATTTCATGTGTGGCAGGGTAGCGATGGGAATGAATAAAGGCAGACTATGAATTATGTACATGTGTATGTCTGTGTGTGTATATATATATACGTTGAAATGTATAGGTATGTATATTTGCGTGTGTGGATGTGTATGTATATACAAGTGTATGTGGGTGGGTTGGGCCATTCTTTTGTCTGTTTCCTTGCGCTACCTCGCTAATGTGGGAGACAGCGACAAAGCAAAATGAATAGATAGATATAAATACATATACATCCACATACATATATATATATCCATGTATATATTCATACTTGCTTGCCTTTATCCATTCCTGGCACTACTTCACCCTACAGGAAATGGCATTTCTATCCCCTGCATCATTGGGGTAGCGTCAGGAAACAGTCAATGAAAGGCCACATCCACTTTTATCCATACACAATCTGTCATATGTGGTGCATTGAAGCCGCAGCTCCCCATCCACATCTAGGCTCCACAGACCTTTCCATGTTTTACCCCAGACAATTCACATGTTCTGGTTCAGTCCATTGACAGCACGTTGATCCCGGTAAGCCACATCGTTCCAATTTACTTTATTCTGCGCATGACTTTCGCCCTCCTGCACATTCATGCCCTGATCGCTCAAAATCTTTTACAATTTGGTCTCCTGCTTCCCCTTGTTCCCTCTGCTTCTGATGACACACATACCCTTTTTGTCAACCTTTTCTTACTCACTCTCCCCATATGTCCAAACCCTTTCAACACACCCTCTTAAGCTTTCTCAACTTCACTTTACATTTTCACATATCTAATATCATTTCATTACTTAAACAAACCAGCTCATTTCCATGCCCACCCTCCTCTGTGCAACCTTATCTAGAGCCCATGCCTCAACCAAATAGTTGGAACTACTGTCCTTTCAAGTATACCCATTTTTACTTTCCAAGATAATGTTTTCTCTCCACACATTCTTCGCCCCCTTCCCCACCCTATGACGTATTTCCACTTCCATGGTTCCATTCACTGCCAGATCCACTCCCAGGCATCTAAAACACTTTGCTTCCTCCAGTTTTTCTCCATTCAAACTTACATCCCAACTAACTTGACCCTCAATCCTGCTGAACCTAATAACCTTGCTTTTATTCACATTTACTCTCTCAATTTTGTCCTTTAATCCTATCTTCCAAACTCAGTCACCAACTTCTGCAGCTTGTCACTCAAATCAGCTACCACTGCTTTATCATCAGGGAACAACAACTGACTCACTTCCAAAGCCCTATCATCCCCAACAGACTGCATACTCACCCCTCTCATCAAAACTCTTGCATTTACCTCTCTAAACACCCCATCCATAAACAAATTTAACAACATTGGTGAATATCACACACCCCTACCACAGTCTGACTTTCACTGGGAACCAATCATTCTCTTTTCTTCCTACTTGTACACATGTCTTACACCCTTGATAAAAACTTCCCACTGCTTCTAGCAGCTTACCTCCCACACCATATATTCTTAATACCTTCTGCAAAGCATCTCTATCATTCCTATCATATGCCTTCTCCACCACTTAATACCCTTTGTAATCTGCCCACCTCCCCAACCTTCTCATGCCACATACCATCACTGCTTCCCTGATACATGCCATTCCTCACCCACTCCCCTCACTTCATTTGTTCTCCCCTTTTGACATTCTACACCCAATCTCTCCTGGTATTTCTTCATGCAAGTCTCCTTTCCAAAGTCAATCACTCTCTCATTACTCTCTTCTCCCCAACATTGTCTAGTCTTTTTTTGGAAACCTCTACAAATCTCACCTTTGCTTCCCCAAGATAGTGGTCAGACAGATATCTCACCAACTGCCCCTCTCAGCACATTTACATCCAAAAGTCTCTCATTTACCCGCCTATCTATTCATTTTTATTTAGTATACTTTGTCGCTGTCTCCCACATTAGCAAGGTTGCTCAAGGAAACAGACGAAAGAATGGCCCAACCAACCCACATACACATGCATTTACATACACATGCCTCTAAATTTCATCGTATACATACACATGTACATATTCATACTTGCTGCTTTCATCCATTCCCATCGCCACCCCGCCACACGTGAAATGGCACCCCCCCTCCCCCGTGCACGCACAAGGTAGTGCTAGGAAAAGACAACAAAGGCCACATTCGCTCACACTCAGTCTCTAGCCGTCATGTGTAATGCACTGAAACCACAGCTTCCTTTCCACATCCAGGCCCCACACACTTGTTTTTCATGTGTGGCAGGGTGGCGACGAGAATGGATGAAAGCAGCAAGTATGAATATGTACATGTGTATGTATATGTATGTATACATTGAAATGAATTTTATCCCTGGGGATAGGGGAGAAAGAATACTTCCCACGTATTCAGTGCGTGTCGTAGAAGGCGACTAAAAGGAGAGGGAGCGGGGGGCTGGAAATCCTCTCTCTTGTTTTTTTTTTTTTTTTTTTTTTTTTTTTTTTTTTTTTTTTCCCCAGAGAAGGGGGCCAGGTGAGGATATTCCCTCAGAGGCCCAGTCCTTTGTTCTTAATGCTACCTTGCTAACGTGGGAAATGGCAAATAGTTTGAAAGAAAAGAAACATTGAAATGTATAGTTAGGTATATGTGCGTGTGTGGGCGTTTATGTATATACATGTGTATGTGGGTGGGTTGAGCCATTCTTTCATCTGTTTCCTTGTGCATCCTCACTAATGCAGGATACAGTGACTAAGTATAATAAAATGAATAAATGTTTATATGTACATGTATGTATTCATATTATTATTTATTATACTTAATCGCTGTGTCCCCCGTCAGCTAGGTAGCACAAGGAAACAGATGAAGAATGGCCCAACCACTCATATACACATACATATATACATAAACTCCCATACATGCACATATCCATTTATTCACTTGTACATATTCATACTTGCTGCCTTCATCCATTCCCATTTTTTTTCTTGTTTGATTGTTTGAGGCAAATAGCCATGAATGTTGTCATTATTTCTTTGTGCATTATTCCATATATCTGATACTGCATTTTTTCAGTCCCTTACAGGTGAGGAAGAATGTAGTGATCATGAAGATAAAACAGCAAAAGAGTAAATCCTGAGAAAAGGTTGGAGTAAGACCTTAAACTCTTTGTATGGTACCCACAGCAGCTGAAGGTTTTCATGCTGAAAGGTAGAGCATCAGAACATTTAAGCTACATTTTTGTCAGTCACTAAGAAGCTGTATTAGTTTTAACATTTTGAAGTGTGGAGTTTTACTTTTGAAAGAAAAAGATATATTTTTGTGGCAACTATCAAACACTGTCTAATTTTTATTAGTTATTGCATTGCAAGTTTATTTGGTACAAATATTCCAGTTTGAATTTTACATATGCTCTCTTGAAGAGTGGTTATGAAGCCAAAGACTTTATCTTGATGAGTATTTCTCTTAACAATATGACGAGGCTTTTTTAATAAATTTTAAGTGATTTTTTTTATCTGACCTTTATATTTTCTTGAAGGCTGAGGCTTGGGTGTCTCTTCATGGATGTAAATAAGATGAAAAGAAGGGAGAAGTAGGGGTTATGTTTGATGAGAACTTAGGTGCTCTGGCTCTGAGTGAAACCAAGTTGAAGAGAAATGCTCAGGATGTAAAGTTCGGGGTTAGTGTGAGGACGAGAACAATGATGGAGATGGCACTTATGATGAAGGAGGAGCTGTGGGACTGTGTCACATAATGGAAGGAAGTGATAAGAAAATTGTTGTGGGTAAGAATGTAATCTGGGTAATTGTCGATGCTTTTGTACCTGGCAGTGAGAGAAGTAAAGGAAAGGTGTGATTTTTGAGGGACCTGAGGCAGTGCTTTGGCAGTTTTGATGCTTAGGGTCAAGTCTTTATACTAAGGGATCTGGATGCAATGTGGGTGATGAGGCAGTTGATATAATTGTGGTGCACAGGGTAACAGATGCATATGAAATGGGGAACAACTTACTGAGTTGTGTACTGTAAAAGAATAGGTGATTGGGAATACTTGGCTTAAAATTTGTTAGTGAATGGGTTTGGGGGTCAACAGGCATTATTGAATTACGTGCTGATTGGCAGATGTGTGGAGAGGTTATTGGGCATGAACTTGCTGAGTCGGGTAGCAGGATGTGGAGGCAAGTGAAAAAATTTAGTTTTTTAGGAAGATTGACATGAGGGTAAGAAGTGGTGGAAATGAATGAGCTTGTAAATGAAACCTGTGTGTACAAAACCCAAGGGATATTGAAAGAAGAGTGACATAGGGTTAGAGTAAATGAAATTAAGGAGGTGGACAAGAAGTGAAGGTGTTAATGGAGGCAGTGTACACATGCAGATGAAGCGTGTGGTATGCAGAAGATGGGATATGGGCTTACGAGGAAGGACACAATAGTGAGTTTTTCGTTGAGGTTAATTTGCTGATGAAAGAGAAAAGGATGGTGGACAGATGATACCCACAAGGGAGGGGTGCAAGTGAGTGTAAAGTGCGGAAGAGAAAAGCACAGGAGCTGAAAAAAGGGTAAAAGAGAGAAGTTGAGAGCATTAATGACTTAAGGAAGAATTAGAAAATGTTTTGGAAGTGGTGTATGGCACCCACAGAGGAGTGTTAGGTTAAGAGAGGCATAGGAGCAGATGAAGAGGGAAAGTAAGAGTTATGTTAGAATACTGACAAATTAAGGAAGAATTAGAAAATGTTTTAAATGAAGGTGAGTAGTCTGACAAGAACTTGAGAACAATGATGAGGGGAGCAGATGGGGATGTGGTAACAGGTGAAAAATAGATGATGAGTATTTTAACGGACAGTTCAGCACATTAGCTGATAGGGTGTTGAAAGTGGTATGTTTGGGACAAAGTGGCATGAGGAGTGTTATGGTGAATGGTTTGATAAAAGCCTTGCATAGGATGAAGTGTCAGGAGTGAATGGAGTTGCAATAATCCCAAGAAAATGGGCAAGTGTTGTTGAATGGTTAATCAAAATTTTCAGTGTATAGCCCAAAGACTGACAGAATGCATGTTTATAGCCCTTATATAAAGACAGGGGGACAAAAGTGATTGCTAAAATTAGAGGTATAAGTCTAATTAGTTATCCCTGGGGATAAGGGAAAAAGAATACTGCCCACATATTCCCTGTGCATTACAAAAGAAGGAGTAGAGCAAGGAGCCAAGCGGGGATATTTTCCTCTAGGGCTCAGTCACCTATTCTTGTTGCTACTTTGCACATGTGGAAAATGGTAAGCGTCTATGAAAAATATCTACGTAGTATACTTGGTAAGGTGTTTGTGAGTGGTAACTGAAAGGATGTTGACCTGAACAGAGCATCTAATTGGGGAAGAGCATTATGGCCTGTGGAGTGATATGTGGATCAGGTGATTGCTTTAAAAAATTTGTCTGGGACATTTGGATAGGGTTTCATATGTGGCCTTTATGGACCTGGAGATAGGTATTACTGACAGATATGCCTTGTGGAAGGTATTACAACTATCTACAGCTTTAATGCCCATTACCTTCAGGAATTTCCTCAAAGGATGACCATGGCAAAAGTCTCCATAACTGGTGAACTCCAGTGCTGCTTCTTACCCTTGTAGTGCCTTACCCTTAGTAGGTCTCTGGCAGAAGCAACTCTAGCATAGTGTTTCCAAAGGCTCCAACTTAATGTTCCTACTGACTACTACTACTTAATGTTTGAAGCTATTGCTACTACCTAATTCTTCTACCTAAATGTTCCTACCTAGTCCAGTGTTCTTACCTACCCCTTCTAGCTACTGCTCAAACCATTTTGCCAAAAGGCAAGGCTAGTGCTTAGTGCTAACCACAGGGAAATTTAGGTACGAAGAATGAGTTGCGTGCACATTGTTATGTGACAAGGCGAAATTGTGTTATCGTGGACAAGATGACAACTGTCTACATGTGGGTAAGTCAGAAAGAAAAAACAGTTACCTAGGTCTGAGGAGTGCAACCTGCCAACCAGTGAAGTGCTGGCTTACTACATTGTCATCACTAACCCATCCAATGCCAAGGCTGGTAGTACTGGTAATATACCTCACTGGTCAGTGGCTGCCTACCAGCTCCTACATGCTTCTATCTACCTACCCACTATGGCAGTTTAATCTGTTCATTGAGAATGTGATGAAGGGGGTATATGATTCATGATACAGTATACTAAGGGTAGGGGAGGCCTGGGAAAGAGTCAGTTGCTCTTTGCGGATGACACTGCTCTGGGGGTACTTTTCAGAGAAAATTCAAAAGTTGGTGTCTGAGTTTTAATGTGTGAAAGGAGGGCACTAAGTTAATGTTAAACTGCAATAATGTCCAAGATAGAGGGCAAGTCAGGATTGTTTGAGATGGGAGGAAATGAAATGCTTTAGATTCCTGGAAGCAAACAGTGCAGCAGATGGAACCATGGGGTTGGAAGTGAATCATGGTGGGAGAGGGGATGCAAAAAAAGAAAATAGAGATAGAATGGTGTATGATACGGCAAAGATGAGTATATTTAAAGGTATGGTAGTCCTGACAGTATGTGGATGTGTCTTGGGGATTGAACACAAGAAAAGAGGGTGAAAGTGTTGGAAACGAGAAGACTAAGAAAAACGTGATATGTGGAAGTTTTATTATGTAAGGAATGACAGATTGAGATGTGGTAGTCAGCAAAGTGTGCTTAAGAGAATTGAATATGTGTGCTGAAACAGTAATCATATGTAAAGGATAAGCAAAAATGACTAAGAGAATCTGTGTTAGAAGTAGAATGAGTAAGGGAGTAGGGAGACCAAGAGGATGAGATACCTACCTACCTCGTCTTGGGTGCATTGAGGAGGGTTTAGAAAGAGATGTCACTGTCTGTGAAGGCAAAGATGAGTATGTATGATGACAGTTGTGACAATGGTTCTGTATGGGTATGTAATAGGCCCTAAATGCAAAAGAATGTTGTAATGGGAATAAAGTGTCTGAGAACAATATGTGGTTTAATTACCTGCTTATACTGTGCAGGGATGGAGTTCCATGAACATTCTTTATCATACAATGTAAATTTGTGTAAGTTGTATGCATTAAGCATGTCCTAAGTTCATATTCCATTCATCCATCATTCTTATACCTTAGAAGTACTTCTCTTTTTTAACATGTTTCTGACAATTTCATTTTATACTTTCTGTTTCTACATCTCTCAAAGAACTGTTCATTTTCTAAATCATCGGTTTGTTTTAGAAAGTTAAAGATAATGATCAGTTCGCCCTTGACTTTTGTAAGGTGGGTAAATTGAAAGCCTCTAAGCCTTTCCTTGTAACTCAGGTCTCTTAATTCTGTGAACATCTATATTGTTCTCCTCTGCACCTTCTATATTATATCTTTGTGGTTCTTTAGGTGCAGTGACTGAACCAGAGAATACATTCTAGTTTTGGCCTTTTGTAGGATATGAAGAGCTTGCTAAAATTTCCTTATCCATATACTTGAAAGCTATTCTAATATTTGCCAGCACACAGTGTTCCTCCTTAACTATTCTGATGTGGGACTTTTGCAACAAGTTAGGGACAATGTCACCACCCAAGTCCATCTCGAACAGTATTTTGAAGTTTATATCCTGCTAGATAATAATCATTTTGAGGCCTTGTCTCATTCTTATTACTTTACATTTGTTTGGGTTTAATTTCATTGACCATATATCCGACCAACTTTGGAATCTGTTTATGTCCTCTTACAAGTTGATGCAATCCTCCTTACTTTCAACTTCCCTCATGACCTTTGTATCATCTGTAAACATATTCAGGTAGGAGTCCGTACATTGTGGTAAGTTATTTATTTAGGCCAAGAAGAGTTATGGTTCCAGAACAGAACCCTGTTGTGTAATTATCTATTTGTGCTGTATTGGGAGGGAGTTTTACTTTTGTGAGGTCCATAACTGGAACATTCTCTACTTTCAAACAACCTTTTAAACTTATGTATACTGTTTGCAGTAACCATGCTCTCAGTTAGTTTACTTAATTTATTTAGTACTTGTACTATAAAAGCCCTTCTCTACATCTTTTTTTAACAAGTTTCTTGAGCAGCACTTATATTAAGTCCTTATTTGCTCTATTCCTACATCTCATGAGCAATGTTCACTTTGTCATGATGTTTTATAAACTTAATGGTTGTGATAAGGTTGCTCTTCACTTTTCTCCTCCGAGGCAGGAAAATTTAAACTCTCTAGCCTTTCCCTGTAACTTGGCTCTTATTTCTGGTACCATCTTTATTATTTTCCTCTGAACCTTATCTATAAGCCCTGTGCTTTTTTAGGAGTGGTGACCAAACTAGAGAAGTCTTATATAGGATATGAACAGCTGATTAAAAAAAATCATCCTTAGAAATGAAAGCTATTCTAATATTTTCCTGGAGACTTCGTCGTCTTTAATATTCTCCTCTTGTGGGACTAGTGCCTGGTTAAGGATAATGTTAACTCCCAAGTTCCTTTTACACAGAATCCTGAAACTTATTTCCTGCTGGATAATCATATTAAGGCTTTCTTCCATTCTGGTCCATCCTCATTACATTTGCTTGGGTTGAATATCATCTACTATGAATCAGATCAACTTTGGAGTCTGTGTAAGTCTTCATGTAAGTACATGCAATCCTGCTTGCTTTTCATTTCACTCAAGACGTGTGTATCATCTGCAGACACATTCAGGCAGGAGTCCATTACCTTCTGCCAAGTCATTCACATAGATCAAGAACAGTATCAGTCCCATAACAGAATTCTGTTACCCTTAATCCATTTAGAGTGGCTCCTCTGATATGTGTCCTTCATTCCCTCCAGTAAGTAATCTATCCATTGGAGGAGTCTCTCTTATTCCTAACTGGTGATCCAGCTTAATCAGTCTCCCATGTGGTACTCTGTCAAATGATTTCTTGCAGTCAAGATACAATCTGCCTCACCCTTTTTTTATGATGGAGCTCATTTTCTCATAGAAACCTGAGGTTCGTTGTACATGACCTTTCTAAAACCAAGTTACCACTTCTTCTAGAAAGTCATCCACTTGCTTCTGATTATCTTTTCCAGTACCTTATAGACCAAAATTCCTTTAGAATGTCTGCACTCCAGCATGATTCAGGTTCAAAGGAGGTGTTTGTGCATATTCAAACATCAGCACACTTGTAGCACCCATCCAAGACTTCAAGTCCCCAAACTATTATATGATTTGGCTCAAGCTAAGGGCCTCACTAACAACTTTTTCTGCTGTACCTTTCCTTCACTTCTCTGTTCTGATGGTTCTATAGCTGGCTCTCCCATAGACAAAGCAACTCTGGTTCCTGTTTCTCCTCTTAACTCTACCTTGGATGACTCTAACATTCTTTCACCCTCTTTGCTCCTCTTACTAATCGTATACCCCTTCCCATATTCTCTTTTCGAACTGTCCAAAAAGCACTTCTTTCTCTGGACACAAGCAAGGCTTATGGTCCTAATGGCAACCATCCCCCTGAATTGAAAGAGTGTGTGTGTCTGAAGTTGCGCTTGTGCTTACTTACCTGTTCCATTTCAGCTTAGAAATAAGAACTTTTCCTTCTAAGAAGTACATGTTGGTACATCCCAACCCAAAAAAGGAAGACCATTCTAACTCCTCTAACTATCGTCCTGCTGCATTGACACCTACCATTTCCAAAGTCTAAATCCCTCCTCAACTCCCATATCCTCAGATTTTGAATCTCAACTGTCTTCTCTCGGATCACCAACATGGCTTCCATAAGTTGAGATCCACTATTGATATTCTTTCATATTTTGCCCTTGGCACATCCAAAGCTTTTGGCAGGTTTTGACTTCGGACTCATATTTCTAAGCTCCCCCTCCTTTGGCTTCCTTCCCTCAGTTTGCTCCCTCATATCTAGCTTCCTCTCTGGATAATCAATCTCCATGGTTGTTGATGGTTCAGCCTTTCCCTCCATTCTCATCAACAGATGTGTTCCTGTCTCCTACACTTGTTTTCCTTTTTATCAACAATTTCCTTTCTTCCACAAATAACCAAATGCACTCAAACACTGATGACTATACACTGCATTCCTCCGCATCCTACAATTCTGCTCCTACTCTCGCTCAGTTTGCATCTTGTCTCGCCATAACTTTCTCAATAAACTCAGACTTGAACAGGATATCTGTTAAGTTTAATGCCTCCAAGGCCAAGTTTCTACCCATCTTTCTATCAAAAATTTCTCAGAACTTTCCTCTACCCTTTGATGGTTCTGTAATTCCACCTCTTGAATCCATAAACATACTTGGTATTACTGTAACATCCCCTCTACTCGGAAACCTCCATTATTGAAATTGCTAAGTCTGCCTCTAAGATACTGGGGGCCCTTGAGATGTTAAAATCTCTTTCCTTTCAAACAATTGCTCTATTTATAAAAAGATTGTTCTGACTCTGTATGGAGTACTGCTCTCGCATCTTGAGTGGTTCTAGCAGTGCATCTTTACTTGACCGATTGAGTCAAAAGTGGTCTGACTTTAAAACTCTCACAGGGTAACTTCAAAACTTGCCATTCACTGCATTGTTGGCTCACTTTCTGTCTATCATCTATATCTCTGACAATCACTGATGTCTGTTCCCTCTGGGAACTGCCATCAAGGGGAGTGGCCACAACAACAGTGTCCACTTATTCATGTCCTTACATGCTTCCTTAGCGTACACCATTCCACGCATTCTTCCACCATTTCTCCCCCTCAATACTCTTCAACTATTTCCCCACATTGCAGGTGGTCTTCCTGTTGCACCAACCCCTTTAATTGTACTAATTAACACTCTCCTTGTAAACTCCTCAAACCACCTCATAGTACTATGTTTCATCCAGTCTACCACTACAATTCATACCCTGCCGTGTCACGTCTCTTATACACCCTCTCATTTCTTTCGTCATTTCATTTGGTCGTAATGCATGCTCCTTTCAAGTAGCTCTTTTCCACTGCCTGGATTTTTGACCTCTATGACTTATTCCATGTCCATGTTTCAGCTCCATGAGTCAGGGTCCTTCATCTCCATACTAACACCTCTGCCCTTCATTATCTTATCAAGAGGCCCAGTGACTAATACCCTTCACTGCTTTCTCCATTATCTCTCCTTTTATAAAATCAACTTACTTGACGTAGCTTCTAAATAATTGTATTCTCTCTCCTTTTCCAGTCTTTCTCCCCCATTTCCGTAACGGTTTCATAAACTTTACTGTTACTCACATTTACCTTCAATCGCCTATACTTACACATCATAAAACATAAAACCTTCTGCTGCCTCTCCACTTTTAGTAAACAACACAGTATCATCCGCAAACAGGCCTGTCACTAGCCACCACACTCCAACTCTGCACCCCCTTTCCCAAGTTTTGCTTTCACCTACCTTACCACCTCATCCATATAAATGTTAAAAAGCCATGGTGACATCACACTGCTCTGCTTGACACACACGTATATACAAAACCTTTTGCTCAACTCTCTATCCACTCTTACACATGCATTTTCTACTACATAGTTGGCTTTAATACCATCTTACATTTGTCCCCTACCCCATACATCTTTAATGCATGCCAGAAAGCATTCCTCTCAACTGTCACACACTTTCTCTAGGCCCATAAAAGCTGCATACAGCTTCATACCTTTTGCTTGATTATTTTCAGGCGTTTTTGGCTCAAAAATCTGATCCTCGCATCCCCTACCTTTCCTAAAACTCCCTTGATCCTCACTTATTATGCTTTCAGTCACTTCCATCTTTATCAGTTGACACTCATACCCTTTTCCTGGTTTACTTAACAGACTTAATACCCTATAATTGCTACATACATCCTTTGAGTAAAGGAACAATAATGGCTTTCACCCAATCCTCAGGCATAGCCCTGTTTCCATGTTGAATTACATATCAAGTGCATATAGTATATCTCACTTTCTCCTCCATACTTCAGCATTTCAGCCATAAGCCAATCCACTCCAGTTCCCTTTCCTCTGTTCCAACACATTATTGCCCTCTATACTTACCTTCTTGCTATAGGCCCATGCACTTGTATCCTCCTCCTTCCCTCCATACCCATGCATGTCTCAACTGCTGCCTTACTTTCTCCAACATACATCAGTTCAAAATACTCTTGCCATCTTCCTTTCACTTCCTTTTGATTCAGCAATTTGAAGAAACTTTTTAATCGTCACATTATTTCTACTCTTTCATCCACCTTTTTCCTTTTTCAGCTCCTTCCAGTACAATTTCTTTTTTTTCCTAAACTTTTCCCTCAACTTCCAAAATCTTCATGTACACTTTCCTTGCTTCCCTCTATAAGCTTCTTAACATTCTGCTTACACATCTTAATGTCATCCCTCCTCATTAGCTAAACTTCAAATGGTAAATTCCTTTTGAGCAGTCTTACCATATGCCTTCTCTTGCACAGCATTTCTAATCCATCCACCAAGCATTTCCCTTTTTATTATATCTCACGATTTTGTGTCCAATTACTAATTCCACAACCTTTAACAGCCTTTTTTAAACATTTTAAACACCTCACTCACACATGACTGCATCCTTTCATTTAGTGTACTTCAATCTAAACTTCTGGTCACCCCCTCACTTTCATACTCCTCCTTGCATTCTTTCCAAATCGCCTTGCTTTACCTATCCATTATTCCCTACACCATACTTCCACTTCTCCCAAACCCTCACCCCCACAAGAACTGCAAAGTGATCAGGGCCTCCAAAGTATTCTCTCAACTCTTGGCATCTAGCACAACCTTTCATCTACTGCCTCATAGTCAGTCAAACACTTTTGCATTTTTCTTCCATCATTTTTCATCCATGCAAACCTGTGGATCATTTTGTGCTGATAAATGGTGTTTGCAAGCAACAAACCCTTCTCACCACAGACATCCACAAGATAACTTCCATTTTCATTAACTCCAGGCACTTCCCATTTACCAACTGTCTTCTCAGTTTTATTGCATCCTATCTTCATTTTCATGCCACCAATTACAACCACTTTTCTCTCGAAGACCACATATACAGTCATTCAAATTTCTTCAGAAACGCTTCATTTCATCCTTACGTCATAGTCTTCGTATTCACAGGTGTTTTCCATTGGCAGTGGGGCTCCCCACTTGTCTGGAAAACCAAAACCCCAGTACACCTCAAGTGTTTGTCTGTATTTAAAAAACTACCATTTTTCCTGATGGAGTTGGGCAATCCCTTCCCCTTCTATTCCACCCCTAAAGTATTAATTTGGTTTTAGCTCCTGGGAACTGGCTACGAGTGTGCCCCAACACTCGCTAGATCACGAAATACTCATCAAGCTGCCGCATCACATGATTATTGTGTGGCCATTGGCATCTCAAGAGTGGGCCACTTTGATAACTGCTACTTTCCCTGCACCTCAAAGCTTTGGAACACTATACCCTCTCATGTCTTTCCCAACAATTATGACCTGGCATATTGTAAATTCTTTCACATCTAATCTTTTTCCTTTTCATTAAGCTCTCTCTACTTCAGTTAACGCCCGACCATGATGTGAACTTTTGTCTATGATGAGCCTCTGACATTAAAAAGATAAATCTTTCACCTGACTGCCACTGTTTTCCTTTGTTTTGCCTGCTGTTCTAATTCAACAAATTTTATAACTTCCTTCGACTATCTGAATTCCTGTCATGAAACCATGACATCCTCTCACCCGCAAGCTGAGATCCTTTACTACGGAGATTTCAATGTCTATGATAGGAAACGGTAGAACTCCTCCCATACTGATGGTGGAGGACCTTTCATTCTCCATTCTTAATGATATAGAGCAAGTTACCCCCCTACCCAACCCATAGTCCTGACTCCTGTGACCATTCTCCTAATTTTCTGGAACTGTTTCTCACTTCCAATCATTAGCACTGTAGTTACACAATCTCACCCCAGTTGGTTCATCCGACCACACTCCCTAATATATATATACTTCAGTGGCATAGCCCCCTCTAAATGTAAATATTAGCTCCTCAATAAGGCTGATTGGACTAACTAACAAAAATATCTCTGACTCTCCTAAGGTAGATTATTTTCTCATGCAGTAATGCTAATGTCTTTGCCAAATGTATAACAAAGGGTGCTGTTGCTGGAAGGGAATCGTATATTCCCTCTTCCTCTGAGACTTCCACTTCTTCCAAGTCTTGGCTCAACTTCTTGTTCCAAGGCCATTTAGGCAAGGGATCAGGCATACTAGGTCCAGAAAAACTCCCTCTTTTGACTCCCTTTCAGAATTTATCACCACCTGCAATCACTGTATGTTATCCGTGAAGTGAAGAATTCCTTTATTCAAAGGGAGTCTGTTAACTTCTCATCATCCACTGATAGTTCTTAGCTAATGGCATCGCCAATAACTAATGTCACTCTGCCTTTCCTTCACCTTTCCATTCTGATGTACTATAGTTGTCTCTCCTGTACACAAAGGAACTTTGGTTCCTTTTTCTCCTTTAACTCCACCTTGGATGACTAACATTCCTTCACCTCTTGAAGCTCCTCTTACTAATCTCATGCCCCTTCCTGTAATCTCCTCAAACTACCCAAAGAGCTTCTTTCTCTGGAGACAATCAAGGATTATGGACCTGATGGCATCCATCCTTGTATACTGAAGGAGTGTGCCTCTGAATTTGCATCTTTGCTTGCTCATCTGTTGTTTCTTTATAAAAACCAGAACTTTTCCTTCTTCCCGACATGTTGGTATACCCTATCTATAAGAAGGGTGACCATTCTAACCTCTGTAAGTATTGCCCTGTTGCTTTGACATTTGCCATTTCCAAAGTCTTTGAAAGTCTCCTCAACTCCCATATCCTCAATATCTTGAATCATGCAGTCCTCTCTGTGATTACCAGTATGGATTCTTACTAATAGCTGGTCATCATCCTGTGGCTGCAGTCTTCAGTATAGAAAAAAAATGACAACAGTGTGATTGAGAGTGCTGAAATGTTTTGGACATATGGAGAGAATGGATGAGGATATCTTAACTAAGAGGATATATGTGTCAAAGTGGAGTAGACAAGAAGGGGATGACCAAATTAGGGATGGAAGGATGGAGTGAAAAAGCTTTTAAGTGCTTGGCGCCTGAATGTATAAGGGATTGAAAAGCATGCACAGGATGAAGGGAATTGGAGTGATGTGGGGCTACATGGTCAACGGACTGAAGCAGCCGGGGTAAACCAAGGAAAGGTCAGTGGGGCCTGGTTGTGGATAAGGGTTATGTTTTCAGTGCGCTACACATGACAGTTATGAAATGGACGTAAGCAAATACAATTTTTTCTTAGTTTGTTCTTGGCGGTACCTTTCTAACCGAGTTTGGAAAAGTATGTGAAAGGAGAAAGTTGAGAGTAAATGTGAATAAGAACAAGGTTGAGGGACAAGTTAATTGGGATGTAAGTTTGAATGGAGATAAATTGGAGGAAGTGAAGTATATTAGATACCTGGGACTGGACTAAGCAGCAAATGGAACCATGGACACAGAAGTGAGTCACAGGGTGGAGGAGGGGTTGAAGGTTTTGGGAGTAATGAAGAATGTGTGGAAGGAGAGAATGTTATCTCGGAGAGCAAAAATGGTTATGTCTGATGGAATAGTAGTTCCAACAGTGTTATATATATGGTTGGAAGGCATGGGCTATATATAGGGTTGTAGACAGGAGGGTGGATGTGTTGGAAATGAAATGTTTGAGGACAATACGTGGTGTGAGGTGGTATGATCGAGTAAGTAATGGAAGGGTAAAGATACGTGTAAATAAAGAAGTGGTTGAGAGCAGAAGAGGGTATGTTGAAATGGATTAGGCATATATATGGAGATAATGAGTGAGGAATGGTTGACAAAGAAGGTATGTGTCAGTGGTGGAGAGAGCAAGGGGAAGCAGGAGACCAAATTGTTTGTGGAAAGATGGAGTGAGAGAGATTTTGAGCAATCGAGGCCTGAACATACAGGAGGGTGAGAGGCGTGCAAGGAAAAGAGTGAATTGGAAGGATGTGGTATACCTGGGTTGAATGCTGTCAGTAGAGTTCCAGGACATATATGGCGGTTCTATGGGTTTACGTTTGTATTTTTACATAATTACCAGACGTTAAAAACTGGATAAGTTCTGATTCTTTAATACTGAAATTTGCAGCATATTTCACTGATATTATATACAGAGGCATAATCTTTACAAAATGAAATTAGTCGAGAAACTTGTATAAAGAGATGGAGTGTGCTGTTGTAGTAGGAGAGTGATGGATCACTGGAATGAAGTGACTGAAGAAGCCATAGATGGAGACAATACATAGAGTTAAGTTGTATGTTGCTAAGAATATTCAGAAGATGGGGCTTCAAAGAGGGGGACATTCTGAAATCGCTAGTCCAGTAAAAAGAACAGCTGAAGTTTGGTAGAATGACCTTTACATTGTATCTTACAGAACTTGAGTTTTAGTTATTTGATTAAATTTAAAATACGGCCGTCGTATAGCTGTAATAAGTTTGTTAAGAGCCCTGCCATCTTTTTTGAATGCTGATACATTTTTAATGTAAGTAATGATCAAGGATATTCTGTTCAGTAAAACAATATGCTTTTGTTGGCAGGGAAAATTTTCTTATAATAAACTTAAATGTTTTGGGAAAGTGAAGCTGTCAATGCTGGTTGTGTAATCAATACTGTAAATCGGTGAACCTGTAGAATATAGATATACACATTTTTTCTTTTGAGAAATGTGTTAAGAGTTTTTGTAAGAACAAATTGCTAATCATTAGTGCTGAGGAATTTTACTGAATATCTTTATAGCGGATTTTCCCGTTGCCCCTACTACCAGAACAAACCAGATAATAAAAAAATAGAGATATCCATTGTATATATTTTGTTTGGGGGCCTGTCTCTGGCCACAACCAATGATGGTTAGGCAGACACTGACGGGGACCAATCACAAACCAGATCACTGGGGGTGGAACCCAACCTTTAATGGGTAGTTACTAAGTAAAGTATTCTGTGTGTGGATTTCCCCGTGATTTCAGCGCATGGATCTCAATATTACATACCAAAAAATGTCTGAAATTTAATGTTATACCTAATCACATGTGTACTATCCACAGGTAACGATGCATAACAGAGAAATTAAATATAATAGGTTGCCACGTGCAGTTGCCAACACGTGTGGCATGATGATGCACGGTGGCCATGAGATGGTCTCGGCATAGCAACGTCCTAACATCATTAACAAATCCCGGGCTAGGCATTCAAAATGGCATCTAAGATCATTAGAAAAGTGGTTTCTACACCCAAAGCCCCCGCTGCCATTGGTCCTTACAGGTGAGGTAGCCAATCTTTTGTTATATTTACAGAAGAACAGGAAACTTAAGCCTCCCTCCCCTGCCGGTGTGTCTGTGGGGACCGCAGAGGGAACCCTGAGGGTGGATGGTGAGGTGGAGGGGTGATGGATGATGGCACCTTGGGGGGACTGCAGTTCCCATGACAACCCAATTTGGGTTGAACTCAAGAATTATCCTGGATGGAGGAAAGATTATATTATTCTTTACTAATTTTGAGCTGGGGTAAACACGAAAGATTTTTTTTTTTTGTAAAGTTCTAGTTTAAGGGCACCACTGAAATGATTTATAATTATGTAAGAAATATGGTTAAACTCAGAGTTATCCTGGATGGAGGGAAGATTATATCATTCTTTACTACTTTTGAGCTGGGGTAAGCACGAAATAGGGTATTTTTTTGTGTAAAGCTCCAGTTTAGGGGCACCACTGAAATAACTTATGTAAGAAGTTATTACTGGGGGACTGCAGTTCCCATGACAACCCAAATTTGGTTGAACTCAGAGTCATCCTGGATGGAGGAAAGATTATATTATTCTTTACTAATTCTGAGCTAGGGTAAACACGAAATAGATTTTTTTTTTTTTTGTAAAGCTCCAGTTTAAGGGCACCACTGAAATGATATATAATTATGTAAGAAATATGGTTAGACAGAGTTATACTGGATGGGGGAAAGATTATATTCTTTACTAATTTTTAGCTGGGGTAAGCACAAAATAGGATTTTTTTTTAAAGCTCCAGTTTAAGGGCACCACTGAAATCTTATAATTATGTAAGAAATATGGTTAAACTCAGAGTTATCCTGGATGGAGGAAAGATTATATTATTCTTTACTAATTTTGTGCTGAGGTAAGCACGAAATAGGGTATATTTTTGTGCAAAGCTCAGTTTAGGGGCACCACTGAAACAACTTATGTAAGAAATATGGTTAAACTCAGTTATCATGGATGGAGGAAATATTATATTCTTTACTAATTTTGAGCTGGGGTAAGCTCAAAATAAGATTTTTTTTTTTTTCAAAGCTCCAGTGTAGGGGCACCACTGAAATAACTTATGTTTAGTACACTCCCAGCACTTAGTATAAGCGACTTAGACGAGGGGAATGTGGTTTAAAGCATTGCATTTAATGTCGTGATAATAGATAATGGAACCATAATTATATGGGAGAAAAGAAGGGATATACCTGCAAACATTAACATAACCCATGGAAATCTCTCGTAATGTTCCCCATCAACTTAGCTTTGTGGTATTTTCCATGTCAATTGAAAAAATATGAATGTTATGGTGTCATTTGCATTGTTGCTGTAAATTGGCTTGGTAAATGTTGAGTGTTTGTTAAATGTGTTTATTTATATAACTGCATGCAAATTGTGATTAATTTGGTAACCTAAGATACATTGACTGTTTTGAATGAGTAAGGCAGTTTATCATGGAATAAGAAGTCATCAGGATATATATATATATATATATATATATATATATATATATATATATATATATATATATATAATATATATATATATATATATATATATATATATATATATATATATATATATATATATAATATATATATATATATATATATATATATATATATTTATTTTTTATTTTATTATACTTTGTCGCTGTCTCCTGCATTAGTGAGGTAGCGCAAGGAAACAGACAAAAGAATAGCCTAACCCACCCACATACACATGTATATGCATACACATGCACATATATACATATATACATATATATATATACACACAGACATATACATATACACACATGTGCATAATTCATACTGTCTGCCCTTATTCACTCCCGTCGCCACCCCGCCACACATGAAATGAAAACCCCCTCCCCCCGCATGTGTGCGAGGTAGCGCTAGGAAAAGGCAACAAAGGCCACATCCGTTCACACTCAGTCTCTAGCTGTCGTGTATAATGTACCAAAACCACAGCTCCCTTTCCACATCCAGGCCCCACAAAACTTTCCATGGTTTACCCCCAGATGCTTCACATGCCATGGTTCAATCCATTGACAGCTCGTCGACCCTGGTATACCACATCGTTCCAGTTCACTCTATTCCTGCACGCCTTTCACCCTCCTGCATGTTCAGGCCCTGATCACTCAAAATCTTTTTCACTCCATCTTTCCACCTCCAATTTGGTCTCCCACTTCTCCTCGTTCCCTCCACCTCTGACACATATATCCTCTTTGTCAATCTTTCCTCACTCATTCTCTCCATGTGACCAAACCATTTCAAAATACCCTCTTCTGCTCACAACCACACTCTTTTTATTACCACACATCTCTCTTACCCTTTCATTACTTACTCGATCAAACCACCTCACACCACATATTGTCCTCAAACATCTCATATCCAGCACATCCACCCTCCTCCGCACAACCCTATCTATAGCCCACGCCTCACAACCATATAACATTGTTGGAACCATTATTCCTTCAAACATACCCATTTTTGCTTTCCAAGATAACGTTCTTAACTTACACACATTTTTTAATGTTCCCAGAACTTTCGCCCCCTCTCCCACCCTATGATTCACTTCTGCTTCCATGGTTCCATCTGCTGCCAAATCCACTCCTAGGTATCTAAAACACTTCACTTCCTCCAGTTTTTCTCCATTCAAACTTATCTCCCAATTGACTTGCCCCTCAACCCAACTGTACCTAATAACCTTGCTCTTATTCACATTTTCTCTCAGCTTTCTTCTTTTACACACTTTACCAAACTCAGTCACCAGTTTCTGCTGTTTCTCACATGAATCAGCCATCAGCGCTGTATCATCAGCGAACAACAACTGACTCGCTTCCCAAGCTCTCTCATCCACAACAGACTGCATACTTGCCCCTCTTTCCAAGACTCTTGCATTCACCTCCCTAACAACCCCATCCATAAACAAATTAAACAACCATGGAGACATCACGCACCCCTGCCGCAAACCAACATTCACTGAGAACCAATCACTTTCCTCTCTTCCTACACTTACACATGCCTTACATCCTTGATAAAAACTTTTCACTGCTTCTAACAACTTACCTCCCACACCATATATTCTTAATACTTTCCACTAAGCATCTCTATCAACTCTATCATATGCCTTCTCCAGATCCATAAATGCTACATACAAATCCATTTGTTTTTCTAAGTATTTCTCGCATGCTTTTTTCAAAGCAAACACCTGATCCACACATCCTCTACCACTTCTGAAACCACACTGCTCTTCCTCAATCTGATGCTCTGTACATGCCTTCACCCTCTCAATCAGTACCCTCCCATATAATTTCCCAGGAATACTCAACAAACTTATACCTTTGTAATTTGAGCACTCATTCTTATCCCCTTTGCCTTTGTACAATGGCACTATGCAAGCATTCCGCCAGTCCTCAGGCACCTCACCATGAGTCATACATACATTAAATAACCTTACCAACTAGTCAACAGTACAGTCACCCCCTTTTTTTAATAAATTCCACTGCAATACCATCCAAACCCGCTGCCTTGCCAGCTTTCATCTTCCGCAAAGCTTTTACTACCACTTCTCTGTTTACCAAATCATTCTCCTCAACCCTCTCACTTTGCACACCACCTCAACCAAAACACCCTATATCTGCCACTCTATCATCAAACACATTCAGCATACCTTCAAAATACTCACTCCATCTCCTTCTCACATCACCACTACTTGTTATCACCTCCCCATTAGCCCCCTTCACTGAAGTTCCCATTTGTTCCCTTGTCTTACGCACTTTATTTACCTCTTTCCCAAACATCTTTTTATTCTTCCTAAAATGTAATGATACTCTCTCACCCCCAACTCTCATTTGCTCTCTTTTTCACCTCTTGCACCTTTCTCTTGACCTCCTGCCTCTTTCTTTTATACATCTACCAGTCATTTGCCTTATTTCCCTGCAAAAATCATCGAAATGCCTCTCTCTTCTCTTTCACTAATAATCTTACTCTTCATCCCACCACTCACTACCCTTTCTAATCTGCCCACCTCCCACGCTTCTCATGCCACAAGCATCTTTTGTGCAAGCCATCACTGCTTCCCTAAATACATCCTATTCCTCCCCCACTCCCCCTACGTCCTTTGTTCTAACCTTTTTCCATTCTGTACTCAGTCTCTCCTGGTACTTCCACACACAAGTCTCCTTCCCAAGCTCACTTACTCTCACCACTTTCTTCACCCCAACATTCTCTCTTCTTTTCTGAAAACCCCTACAAATCTTCACCTTCAAGATAATGATTAGACATCCCTCCAGTTGCACCTCTCAGCACATTAACATCAAAAGTCTCTCTTTCACACGCCTATCAAATAATACGTAATCTAATAGCGCTCTCTGGCCATCTCTCCTACTTACATACGTATACTTATGTATATCTCTTTTTAAACCAGGTATTCCCAATCACCAGTCCTTATTCAGCACATAAATCTACAACACTGAACATCCCATGTACACCAATTATTCCCTTAACTGCCACATTACTCACCTTTGCATTCAAATCACCCATCACTATAACCTGGTCTTGTGCATCAAAACTACTAACACACTCACTCAGCTGCTCCCAAAACACTTGCCTCTCATGATCTTTCTTCTCATGCCCAGGTGTATATGCACCAATAATCACCCATCTCTCTCCATCCACTTTCAGTTTTACCATATCAATCTAGAGGTTACTTTCTTACACTCTATCACATACTCCCACCACTCCTGTTTCAGGAGTAGTGCTACTCCTTCCCTTGCTCTTGTCCTCTCATCCTCTCACTAACCCCTGACTTTACTCCCAAGACATTCCCAAACCACTTTTCCCCTTTACCCTTGAGCTTTGTTTCACTCAGAGCCAAAACATCCGGGTTCCTTTCCTCAAACATACTACCTATCTCTCTTTTTTTCTCATCTTGGTTACATCCACACACATTTAGACACCACAAAATGAGCCTTCGAGGAGGATGAGCACTCTCCGTGTGACTCCTTCTTCTGTTTCCCCTTTTAGAAAGTTAGAATACAAGGAGGGGAGGGTTTCCAGCCCCCACTCCCATCCCTTTTAGTCGCCTTCTGCAGCACATAAGGAATGCGTGGGTAGTATTCTTTCTCCTCTATCCCCTATATATGTATTAAAAATGCATGAAGACGTCACACTGCTCTGCCTAACACCAACATGTATATTAAAACTTTTGCTTCACTCTCCATGCATTCCTTCACACTCCATGCAACAAATTTGAACAAAAAATTTATTCCATGAAGTAGCTATCACTGATTTGCATGTAGATAGCTGTCTGGAGATTGATTTTTAAATGAATATTATATCGTAGTATTTCTTGAACAGCCAAGCAGTGCAGGCAGGCAGCACACTCTACATCTCAGGCCAGCTTGGATTGGACCCAAAGACTATGAACTTGGTTAGTGAAGACGTTGTTGAACAAACAAATACTGCTTTGACCAATATGGGTCATATTCTTGATGCAGTAGGATGTACCTTCAAACATGGTAAGCTTGTATTTTTGGTATTTAAGGGGGTATATGTGGAGCAAAGATTTTACAGATTCATGTTACTGCTATGTTCTTTGATAGAATATTAGTGTATTTAAAGTATTCTTCTACTAACTTTGTATGCTGATTTGGGCTGAATAAAAAGTTTTTTGATGAAATACATTATGTACAGAAATGACTTTCCATATGCTCTTTGCTCTGTATAACTTAAAGTTTATAGATTAAAGTTTCAGTTTTGTGGTAAAAAAATGTATATGATTCACAGGTGTAATTTCTTGTTTACTGATTGTTTATTTCATTTTATAGTGGTGAAGACAACAGTGCTGTTAGCAGATATCAACGATTTTGCCAAAGTGAATGAGGTGTATTCAAAGTGTAAGTATACAGAAAATAATTTTGTTACACTGTCTATAGTAAAGCACAACATACATATAATAAATATTTTTCTTTCATACACTTTCACAGTTTTCTGCATTAGTTAGGGAGTACCAGGAGCAGATGCAGAAATGCCTCATTTGCTAGCATCCATTCATCAGCTGCCATGGGTAATGCACCAAAACCAGAGCCCCATGTCCACAACCAGGCTTCTGCAGACCTTTCTGTAGTTTCCTCTGCCTGCTTCATATACCCTGGTTCAGTGCAATGACAATACCCCCCTCCGGTACACCATATAGCTCCAATTTACTCTATCCCTTGCATGTCTTTCACCCTCCTACATGTCATGCCCTGAGCACTCAAACTCTATCTCACTCTCTCCTTCCATCTCCAGTCATCTCCTTGTCATCTTACCTTCTACACATATTACATCTTTGTCAACCTCTTCTCAGTCAGACTCTCCATATGTCTAAGTGATTTTAGCACACCCTCTTCAGCCCTCTAAACCATATTCCTCTTATTACCACACCTCTCTATTACCCTTTTATTAATTCCTTGATCAAATAACCGCTCATCATTTATTATCCTCAAACATTTTACTTCCAGTTTATCCACAGTCTTCCACACATCCTCATGTATACCCCATGCTTTGTGTCCACACTACATTGTCAGGGGTCACTAATCCTTCAAACATACCCATTTTCACCCTTCTAGATGATAACTTCTCTTTCCACACATTATGAAATACTTCCAGAACCTTTATCTCCTCACCCACCTTGTGACACAATTATGCTTTTATGATTCCTTTCCCTGCCATGTTCACTCCCAGGTATGTAAAACATTTTATTATGAATATTTATAGTTTCTTTTATGAAACCCTGGGCCCCGCTACCCAGGGGCTCTTGTAGCTTCAAGGTTGTGCTATACTCAGTGGCAGGGGCAGGATAGACTCCTTCTGAGAAGTTCTTTGACAAGACTGTATTCTGTTTTGTCAAAAGACAATGATACTGCCTTTTCACTTTTGGCGAAGGAGCCAAGTGAGAAGTGCTCATCCTTCTTGAAGACTCATGCTGGGGTGTCTAAATGTGTGTAGATATAATGAAGATAAGAGGACAGTAGAGATAGGTAATTTTTTTGAGGAAATGAACTTAGATATTCTATCTCTGAGTGAAACAAAGCTCAAGGGAAAGGGGGAAGAATAGTTTGGAAATGTCATGGGTAAAGTCAGGGGTTAGTGTGAGAGAGAGCTAAGGAAGGGTTAGTTTATCTGCTGAAGGAGGGGTTGTGAGATTGTGTGAAAGAATTTAAGAAAGTGAGCCCCAGACTGATGTGGGTAAAAATTAAAGTTGATAATAAGAAGACTGATCATGAGTGGTGAGTGTTTTCAGAGGAGCTGAATGAGTGTGTCATCAGTTTTGATGTGACAGATTGGCTATTTGTAATGGATGATTTGAATACAAAAGTAGCTAATGTGACAGTTGAGGGTATAACGGGGCATGAGATACAGTAGGGTATTAAATGGAAATGGCGAACAGCTTGTGAAGTTGTGTACCAAAACAGGACTAGTGATTGGGAATACTTGGTTTACAAGTGGATATATACATATTTATTGGTGTAGGAAAGATGGTAAGCAGGCATTATTGGAATATATACTAATTGATAGGCATGCAAAAGAGAGACTCTGGGTAAGACGGTAGAGGCGGGGGTGAAGATGTGCGGAGGCTTTCATAAAACAGGGAAATGATATGGGTTAAAAGAGGGTGATGAAAGCAAGAGAGACTGAGTGTAGAATGGCTAAAGTGGTTCCAGGACATGTTTGGTTTGCGGTAGGGGTATGTGTTGTCACCATGGTTGTTTAATATGTTTATGGAGAGGGGGTGAGGGGTAGGCTGAATGCTAGGGTCTTGGAGAGAAAAGTAAGTATATAGAAAGTCTGTAGGGGATGGAGGGACCTGGGAGATGAGTTGGTTGTTGTTTGCTTGCGACTCAGCAATGTTGGCAGATTCAAGTCAGAAACTGCTGAAGTTAGTGTCTGAGTTTGGGAGAGTGTGTGAAAGGAGTAAGTGAGATAAAAACCAAGGTTCTTAGCAGTGCAAAGAGACAGGTTATTTAAGGTGTGTGTTTAAATGAAGAAAACTTGGAGGAAGTGAAGTGCTTTGGATAGCTGGGGGTGGACATGGCAGTAAATGGAACCATGGGAGCTGAAGTGAGTCATGGAGTGAGGGAGAGGGCAATGGTCCTGAGATCAAGGAATGTAAGGAAAGAGTGTTTGCTATCTGGGAGGGTGAAGATGGGCTTATTTGAAGGCATAGTAGTCTTGATAGTGCTGTATGGATGGGTGACATGAGCTAAAGATGAGAATATATGGAAGAGGGTGAATACATAGGAAATGAAATATTTGGGAACTGTTTAGTGTGGGAGTGGTTGGTCAAGAAATGATGGGATAAGAGAGGGGTGTGATAATAAGAAGAGTATGGTTTAAACATATGAAAAGAATCATTAAGGAGATGTTGACAGAGAAGATGTACATGTATTTGTCAGAGGTGGAGAGTATAAGAAGAGGGATACTGAATTGCAGATGTAAGGTTGGAATGAATAAGGTTTGAGTGCTCAGGATTTGAATATGCTGGAGAATGTAAGGCATACACTGGATAGAGATAAGGGAGCTATGTGGTATACATGGGGAGACATGCCATTAGTAGACTGAATCAGAACACATGAAGTGACCTGGGAAAACCATGGAAAGGTATTTGAAGCCAGGTTGTGGATAGGGGACTCTGACTTCTGTGTATTACATGTGATGGCTAGAAAATAGATGTGAATGAATGAAGCAGTTTTCTCATCTGTTCCTGGCATTGCCTCGGTAATGTGGAATCAACGAACAAGTTTAGAAATAAAAATGAAGTTTACTGTATGATTGATTCATGCACTACACATCCTAATGTTAATGTGCATATAGCAAGTGAAATATTGTGAACATACAGAGAAGGTTTATACCGAATTATAAGAGTATTGGTGTATCATCAGTTTTTCATGGATGGCATCACCCCACATGATTTGGCAGCATTTCAGAGGCTATGTTAGATTTAGCAGTTTCCAATGTTTATTTTCACGTAATTGTTAAGAAATGCTTTGGAACATATATGAAAGTTTTTGCAGCAAAAGAGGTAATAAGCATTCTAAAGATACTTAGAAAAAATGCGATTAGAACTGTAAGTTATGGATGAATTTGAATATTTGAGAGTGGATTTTAGTAAGGATGCTAGTAGGGCAATCTGAATTTGAAAGTATGTCGATCCAAGCAAAGGATGCATTGAAAGATCTGCTGAATGGATAATATTTAAGAAATTGCACATTTTAATGTTAGGGTACTCATCCTTACTCTGATGAATGTTTATGAAACCCGGATGTATATGAGGGATGATTTGAATAGCATAGTTTTTATTAGAGGACAGATAAAATGAAGAGGTATAAAAGTTGTACTGTGTGAAGTCATATGGATTGAAGTATTTTAAGATAATTTCATGATAGAACACATGGCAAATGATAGGCTAGACAAGAAGAAATATTGTACTACATAAGAAGGTACAAGGAGAGAGAAACCACGAGAGAAATGCATAGATTTAGTGCAAAATTTGGTAAGGGCTGGGGCTATTCCAGATGAATAAGCTCGAGAAAGGATTGGGGATTGAATGTAATGGAAGCATTTTGTTTATGAAAGAGGTATGAATGGAGACCTTAGGCTTTGTAAGTTAATGAATGTAGTGTGTAAAGTGAAGAAGTAAGAAGTGCTCATAAAATTGTTGAAGTTATTGTTTCACTTGAATACAGTGGATCTGGGCTGATGATGTAGAAGAGGGAAAGGATAATGATGTTATTGATGCTGTTTGTGTCCGAGTCACCCTAATGAATTGGAAATGGAATGATGATAGATAGAATAGAAAACAGTATAAAAAAGAACTCGCTTAATCTGACAGCATTGATATGGGAAGAGTGTGGATCATTCATAAAATCTGATGACATATATATCAATGCAATTTGAAATACAATGGGTTTTTATAACCTAAACTTGAGCTTAAGCCTAAAGGTGAGAGGTTTTGCATCACTAGAAGAGAAATTCTGCTTAATATATTATGATGCACGGTGCATGCAAGAGTTTTGATTGATGGAATGATGGAAATGACTGAATGCAGAATAAGTGAGGAGCAAGGGGGTTTTAGGAAAGTTAGGGGATGTTTGGACTAGATTTTTGTGATGAGGGCGACTGTGGAAAAGTATCTAGCAAATGATAACAAGCAGTATGCAGCTTTGATGGATCATGAGAAAGTGTATGACAGAGTCGAGTAGAATGTTTTGAGGATATATGGTGTAGGGGGACAAGTGTTAAATGCTATGAAAGCCATCTTTAGAGGAGCAAATGCATGTGTAAGAGTGGATGGAGAGCTGAGTGAAAGTTTCAGGATACGTTTGGGTATGAGGCAGGGCTGTATGATGTTACTGTGACTTTTTAACATTTATGGATGGAGTGATAAGGGACATGAATGCAGAAATAGGGAAAGAGGATGCAGAGATAAAAGTATGGTGGTGTGATATGGTGGCTAGTGACTCCATATCTCTCTGCACCCACTTTCCCTGTTTTTGCATTCATGTCTCTTTCACCCCATACTGTGTTGTTTGCTGAGGGTGAAGATGGAGAGTATACAAAAAGAGTTTATGATAGTATGATAAAAGGGGTTGGTATAAGATGACCACCTGTGACTCAAGAAAGTAGAGTGGAAGAGTACTGGAGAGAGAAAAATGGAGAAAGAATGCATGGAATGATGTAAGGACGGAAATTAGAGCCTCTTTTGCCATTCCCATCCTCTTAATGGGAGTTCCCTGAGGAAACAGGTGTCAAGAGATATAGATGGATAAAAGAGGAATTGTGAAAGGTTGTAAGTGTGTTATATGATGTGTTAAGTGTAGGCAATTGAAGGTAAATGTGAGTAAAAGTGCAGTAATGGTGTTTGAAAGGAAACATTAAAAATATGTAGATTTTGCAAAGCCCTGCAGAGTTACAAAGAGTGAGTGAATAAAGTGTACTAAACTACAGTATAGATATAAGGGGGTTAGACTGGAAGAGGTGATGAATTTAAGTATTTGAGAGATACCTTAGTGAATTTGGTGTTATGAAAGGAGAGATAAGGGAGTCGGCAATATAGATGGAAGAGTCATTGGGTCTCAGTAGAATAATAAAGGGTAGAGGTGTAAATATGGAAGTGAAGAAAGGATTAAGGGACAGCATAGTCCTCCCAACCCTGACCTATGCAGTCAAAACATGGACATAGAACGAGTCACAGATGTCAAGAATCCTGGCTGTAGGAATGAGCTGTTTGAGTAGAGGATGTGGTATGACTAGATGGAATGAAGAAAGAGGGGATGTATGAGAGGTTTGACATTGCAGGGAATGCAAAGGGAGTAATGTGCGGAATGGTAGAGTGGGTAGAACATAATACTTTGTGGTGGATTGGGCATGTGAAAAAAATGCAAGACGGAGTTTACAAGGAGAGTGTATAACAGTATGATTAAGGAGGTTAGTGTGAGAGGAAGAACACTTTTGACGTGGGAAAATAGAGAGGAAAGGCACTGGAGGAGAGAAATGGTGGATAGATGGATGGAATGTGTATGTAAAAGAGGTATTTAATGATAGGGATAAGTGGGGACTCTTTTGCCATGACCACTCCTTGTTAGGAGTTCCTAGATGGATGGGTGTCAGAGATATGGAATAAATATAAAAAAATACAGTATAGCCTTTGAATACTGGGATAAGTTGCCTGTCAGTTCATAAATGCCAAAATGGCAGTTTCTATCCTTCTCTGACTCTCCTCTATTGTACTGTTGTGCATTAACCAAATATACATTTTTTTTAATTATTGTACATATCATGGTTCATACTTTATCCTTTCAGTCTTTTCTGAAGCCGTACCAGCCCGGGCAGCTTACCAGGTTGCTAACTTACCAAAGGTATGGTGACATCAGGACATTTTCTTCCATTTGATTTTCCTTTGGTAGCTTGCAGGAAGTCTGACTACTCAATAGTGTATTGAGGGATTTGATCCCATACTGTCATAAATTTGCCATAGCATTCCTGATACTCAGGTTGTAACTTGGATAATCTGAATTTCAGTGAAGCTCAAAGATGTCTGTATTTCCCTTTTTAATATATTTATATTTTTTCTGATCTTATGTAATTTGGAAAACTCATCACTTGGCTCCCATCTCTGTTCTTTCATTTGTAAAAGTAAAACTGCAGGGGAAGATTTCCAGCTTTCTGCTCCCACTCCTTTAAGTCATGCAGGGAATATGTAGTAAGTATTCTTTCTCTGCTAACCCATCAACTCATGTACACATACATATACATAAATGCCCATACTCATACATATACATATCAATATATATACATACAGACATAGGCAAATATCCACATGTCCATATTCATTCTTGCTTGCCTTCAATCCATTCCCTGTGCCACCCCGCCCCGCAGGAAACAGCATCGCTGCCCCGTGCTTCAGCAAGGTAGCTTTTTTTTTTTTTCATTATACTTGATCATCATTTCCCACATTAGCAAGGTATTGCCGGTAAACAGATGAGTTTTTATCGAGGATGTAAGGCATGTGTACGTGTAGGAAGAGAGGAAAGGGATTGGTTCTCAGTGAATGTAGGTTTGCGGCAGGGGTGTGTGATGTCTCCATGGTTGTTTAATTTGTTTATGGATGGGGTTGTTAGGGAGGTGAATGCAAGAGTTTTGGAAAGAGGGGCAAGAATGAAGTCTGTTGTGGATGAGAGAGCTTGGGAAGTGAGTCAGTTGTTGTTCGCTGATGATACAGCGCTGATGGCTGATTCATGTGAGAAAGTGCAGAAGCTGGTGACTGAGTTTGGTAAAGTGTGTGAAAGAAGAAAGTTAAGAGTAAATGTGAATAAGAGCAAGGTTATTAGGTACAGTAGGGTTGAGGGTCAAATCAGTTGGGAGGTAAGTTTGAATGGAGAAAAACTGGAGGAAGTAAAGTGTTTTAGATGTCTGGGAGTGGATCTGGCAGCGGATGGAACCATGGAAGCGGAAGTGAATCATAGGGTGGGGGAGGGGGCGAAAATCCTGGGAGCCTTGAAGAATGTGTGGAAGTCGAGAACATTATCTCGGAAAGCAAAAATGGGTATGTTTGAAGGAATAGTGGTTCGAACAATGTTGTATGGTTGCGAGGCGTGGGCTGTGGCTAGAGTTGTGCGCAGGAGGGTGGATGTGCTGGAAATGAGATGTTTGAGGACAATGTGTGGTGTGAGGTGATTTGATCGAGTAAGTAATGTAAGGGTAAGAGAGATGTGTGGAAATAAAAAGAGCATGGTTGAGAGAGCAGAAGAGGGTGTTTTGAAATGGTTTGGGCACATGGAGAGAATGAGTGAGGAAAGATTGACCAAGAGGATATATGTGTCGGAGATGGAGGGAACGAGGAGAAGTGGGAGACCAAATTGGAGGTGGAAAGATGGAGTGAAAAAGATTTTGAGTGATCGGGGCCTGAACATGCAGGAGGGTGAAAGGCGGGCAAGGAATAGAGTGAATTGGATCGATGTGGTATACTGGGGTTGACGTGCTGTCATTGGATTGAATCAGGGCATGTGAAGCGTCTGGGGTAAACCATGGAAAGCTGTGTGGGGCCTGGATGTGGAAAGGGAGCTGTGGTTTCGGGCATTATTGCATGACAGCTAGAGACTGAGTGTGAACGAATGAGGCCTTTGTTGTCTTTTCCTAGCGCTACCCCGCACACATGAGGGGGGAGGGGGATGGTATTCCATGTGTGGCGAGGTGGCGATGGGAATGAATAAAGGCAGACAGTGTGAATTGTGTGCATGGGTATATATGTATGTGTCTGTGTGTGTATATATATGTGTACATTGAGATGTATAGGTATGTATATTTGCATGTGTGGATGTGTGTGTGTATACATGTGTATGGGGGTGGGTTGGGCCATTTTCTTTCGTCTGTTTCCTTGCGCTACCTCGCAAATGCAGGAGACAGCGACAAAGCAAAATAAATAATATATATATTATTTATGAGTGAGGAAAGATTGACCAAGAGGATATATGTGTCGGAGGTGGAGGGAACGAGGAGAAGAGGGAGACCAAATTGGAGGTGGAAAGATGGAGTGAAAAAGATTTTGTGTGATCGGGGCCTGAACATGCAGGAGGGTGAAAGGAGGGCAAGGAATAGAGTGAATTGGAGCGATGTGGTATACCGGGGTTGACGTGCTGTCAGTGGATTGAATCAAGGCATGTGAAGCGTCTGGGGTAAACCATGGAAAGCTGTGTAGGTATGTATATTTGCGTGTGTGGACGTATGTTTATACATGTGTATGGGGGTGGGTTGGGCCATTTCTTTCGTCTGTTTCCTTGCGCTACCTCGCAAACGTGGGAGACAGTGACAAAGCAAAAAAAAAAAAGAAAAAAAAAATATATATATATTATTATATTATTTTTTTATTATACTTTGTCGCTGTCTCCCGCGTTTGCGAGGTAGCGCAAGGAAACAGACGAAAGAAATGGCCCAACCCCCCCCCCCCCATACACATGTATATACATACGTCCACACACGCAAATATACATACCTACACAGCTTTCCATGGTTTACCCCAGACGCTTCACATGCCTTGATTCAATCCACTGACAGCACGTCAACCCCGGTATACCACATCGCTCCAATTCACTCTATTCCTTGCCCTCCTTTCACCCTCCTGCATGTTTAGGCCCCGATCACACAAAATCTTTTTCACTCCATCTTTCCACCTCCAATTTGGTCTCCCTCTTCTCCTCATTCCCTCCACCTCCGACACATATATCCTCTTGGTCAATCTTTCCTCACTCATTCTCTCCATGTGCCCAAACCACTTCAAAACACCCTCTTCTGCTCTCTCAACCACGCTCTTTTTATTTCCACACATCTCTCTTACCCTTACGTTACTCACTCGATCAAACCACCTCACACCACACATTGTCCTCAAACATCTCATTTCCAGCACATCCATCCTCCTGCGCACAACTCTATCCATAGCCCACGCCTCGCAACCATACAACATTGTTGGAACCACTATTCCTTCAAACATACCCATTTTTGCTTTCCGAGATAATGTTCTCGACTTCCACACATTCTTCAAGGCCCCCAGAATTTTCGCCCCCTCCCCCACCCTATGATCCACTTCCACTTCCATGGTTCCATCCGCTGCCAGATCCACTCCCAGATATCTAAAACACTTCACTTCCTCCAGTTTTTCTCCATTCAAACTCACCTCCCAATTGACTTGACCCTCAACCCTACTCTGTACCTAATAACCTTGCTCTTATTCACATTTACTCTTAACTTTCTTCTTCCACACACTTCACCAAACTCAGTCACCAGCTTCTGCAGTTTCTCACATGAATCAGCCACCACCGCTGTATCATCAGCGAACAACAACTGACTCACTTCCCAAGCTCTCTCATCCCCAACAGACTTCATACTTGCCCCTCTTTCCAAAACTCTTGCATTTACCTCCCTAACAGCCCCATCCATAAACAAATTAAACAACCATGGAGACATCACACACCCCTGCCGCAAACCTACATTCACTGAGAACCAATCACTTTCCTCTCTTCCTACACGTACACATGCCTTACATCCTCGATAAAAACTTTTCACTGCTTCTAACAACTTTCCTCCCACACCATATATTCTTAACACCTTCCACAGAGCATCTCTATCAACTCTATCATATGCCTTCTCCAGATCCATAAATGCTACATACAAATCCATTTGCTTTTCTAAGTATTTCTCACACATCCTCTACCACTTCTGAAACCACACTGCTCTTCCCCAATCTGATGCTCTGTACATGCCTTCACCCTCTCAATCAATACCCTCCCATATAATTTACCAGGAATACTCAACAAACTTATACCTCTGTAATTTGAGCACTCACTCTTATCCCCTTTGCCTTTGTACAATGGCACTATGCATGCATTCCGCCAATCCTCAGGCACCTCACCATGAGTCATACATACATTAAATAACCTTACCAACCAGTCAACAATACAGTCACCCCCTTTTTTAATAAATTCCACTGCAATACCATCCAAACCTGCTGCCTTGCCGGCTTTCATCTTCCGCAAAGCTTTCACTACCTCTTCTCTGTTTACCAAATCATTTTCCCTAACCCTCTCACTTTGCACACCACCTCGACCAAATCACCCTATATCTGCCACTCTATCATCAAACACATTCAACAAACCTTCAAAATACTCACTCCATCTCCTTCTCACATCACCTCTACTTGTTATCACCTCCCCATTTGCGCCCTTCACTGAAGTTCCCATTTGCTCCCTTGTCTTACGCACTTTATTTACCTCCTTCCAGAACATCTTTTTATATATATATATATATATATATATATATATATATATATATATATATATATTTTTTTTTTTTTTTTTTTTTTTTTTTTATACTTTGTCGCTGTCTCCCGCGTTTGCGAGGTAGCGCAAGGAAACAGACGAAAGAAATGGCCCAACCCCCCCCCCCCATACACATGTACATACACACGTCCACACACGCAAATATACATACCTACATATATATATACCTACATATATACATATATATATATTCTTTTCTTTTAAACTATTCGCCATTTCCCGCACTAGCGAGGTAGCGTTAAGTACAGAGGACTGGGCCTTTTTTGGAATATCCTCACCTGGCCCCCTCTGTTCCTCCTTTTGGAAAAAAAAAAAAAAAAAAAATGAGAGGGGAGGATTTCCAGCCCCCCGCTCCCTCCCCTTTCAGTCGCCTCCTATGACACGCAGGGAATACGTGGGAAGTATTCTTAATCCCCTATCCCCAGGGACAATATATATATATATATTATTCCAGGGGATAGGGGAGAAAGAATACTTCTCACGTATTCCCTGCGTGTCGTAGAAGGCGACTAAAAGGGAAGGGAGTGGGGGGCTGGAAATCCTCCCCTCTCTTTTTTAATTTTCCAAAAGAGGGAACAGAGAAGGGGGCCAAGTGAGGATATTCCCTCAAAGGCTCAGTCCTCTCTTCTTAACGCTACCTCGCTAATGCAGGAAATGGCAAGCAGTATGAACATATATACACATATATATCGGTTTGTGGCAGGGGTGAATGATGTCTCCATGGTTGTTTAATTTGTTTATGGATGGGGTTCTTAGGGAGATGAATGCAAGAGTTTTGGAGAGAGGGGCAAGTATGCAGTCTGTTGTTGATGAGAGGGCTTGGGAAGTGAGTCAGATGTTGTTTGGGTGAGAAACTGCAGAAGTTGGTGACTGAGTTTGGTAAAGTGTGTGAAAGAAGAAAGCTGAGAGTAAATGTGAATAAGAGCAAGGTTATTAGGTTCAATAGGGTTGAGGGACTAGTTAATTGGGAGGTAAGTTTGAATGGAGAAAAACTGGAGGAAGTGAAGTGTTTTAGATATCTGGGAGTGGATTTAACCATGGATGGAACCATGGAAGTGGAAGTGAGTCACAGGGTGGGGGAGGGTTGAAGGTTCTGGGAGCGTTAAAGAATGTGTGGAAGGCAAGAAAGTTATCTCGGAGAGCAAAAATGGGTATGTTTGAAGGAATAGTGGTTCTAACAATGTTATATGGTTGCAAGGCATGGGCTATAGATAGGGTTGTGTGGAGAAGGGTGGATGTGTTGGAAATGAGATGTTTGAGGAAAATATGTGGTGTGAGGTGGTTTGATTGAATGAGTAATGAAAGGGTAAGAGAGATGTGTGATAATGAAAAGAGTGTGGTTAAGAGAGCAGAAGAGGGTGTATTGAAATGGTTTGGTCACATGGAGAGAATGAGTGAGGAAAGATTGACAAAGAGGATATATGTGTCAGAGGTGGAGGGATCAAGGAGAAGTGGGAGACCAAATTGGAGGTGGAATGATGGAATGAAAAAGATTTTGAACGATCGGGGGCCTGAACATACAGGAGGGTGAAAGGCGTGTAAGGAATAGAGTGAATTGGAATGATGTGGTATACCGGGGTGGATGTGCTGTCAATGTATTGAATCAGGGCATGTGAAGCGTCTGGGGTAAACCATGGAAAGTTTTGTGGGGCTTGGATTTGGACAGGGAGCTGTGGTTTCAGTGCATTATACATGACAGCTAGAGACTGAGTGTGAATGAATGTGGCCTTTGTTGTCTTTTCCTAGTGCTACCTCGCACATGTGAGTGGGGAGGGGTACTATTTCATGTGTGGTGGGGTGGCGACGGGAATGGATGAAGGCAGCACGTATGAGTATGTACATGTGTTTATATGTATATGTCTGTATGTATACATTGAAATGTATAGGTATGTATATGTGCGTGTGTGGGCATTTATGTAGATACACGTGTATGTGGGTGGGTTTGGCCATTCTTTCGTCTGTTTCCTTCTGCTACCTCGCTGATGCGGGAGATGGCAACAAAGTATAATAATAAAAAAATATATACACATACATATATACAAATTAAGAGGTCACAGTAGTGCATGTGATCTACTATATGCATATAAACATGTGGAAAATGAAACATGATAAGTTCCCAAGTTCCCTTTCATGTAACGATCACATCGTCAGGGGAGATACAAGAATGATTTAGAAGACGTAAAGCAGTCAGTTAATTGACAAGGAAGAGATGTAGCTAAGACGTCATAAGTAGACAAGCTTGTTTACCAATGGTGTCTTAGCTACATCTCTTCCTTGTATATCAACTGACTGTTTTATGTCTTCTATCTCATTCTTATATCTCCCCTGACGATGTGATCATTACATGAAAGTGCACTTAGAAACTTATCGTGTTTTTATTTTTCTTGTGGTTATATGCATATTCACACATGTACATATTCATACTTGCTAACCTTCAACCATTTCTGGAACCACCCGGCCCACAGAAAACAGCTCACCACCTCCTGGATCAGCAAGGTAGTGACAGGAAATAGATGAAGCAAGGCCACATCTGCCAACACTCATTCTCCACCTGTCATATGTAATGCACTGAAACCTCAGGTCTCTATCCTAATACAGGCCCCACAGACCTTTCCTTGCTTTTACCCCAGACATTTCACAGACATTAACAGCATGTTAACCCCAGTATACTACATCATTCCAATTAGCTCTATTCTGTGCACGCCTTTCACCCTCTTGAATGTTCAGGCCCCAATAGCTCAAAATCTTTTTCACTTCTTCCATTTCCAATTTTATCTCCCGCATCTCCTTGATTCCTCCACCTCTGACATTGTCATATATCCTGTTGCCACTTTCCTCACTCCATATGTCTAAACCATTTCAACAGACCCTCTTCTGCTTTCTCAGCTACACTCTTTATCACCACACATCTCTTTTATCCTTTCAGTACTTACTCGATTGTACAACCTCACCATTGTCAAAAATTTCATTTGCAACATATCCTCCCTCTTCTGCAAACCCCTATCCATAGCCCATGCCTGGCAACCATATAATAGCATGGAGACTACTATTCCTTCATACATACCCATTTTTGCTCTCCTAGATAATGTTCTCTCTTTCCACACATTTATTCATCGCTCCCAGAATCTTCACACACACACACACACACACACACACACACCTACCCACCCACCACCACCCTATGACTCCATCTTTCATGGTTCCATTCACTGCCAAGTCCACTCCCAGACATCTAAAACTCTTCACATCCTCCAATTTTTCTCCATTCAAACTTGCATCCCAAATAACTTGTCCCTCAACCCTGCTGAACCTAATGACCTTTCTCTTATTCACATTTACTCTCAACTTTTTCCTTTCATACACTTTTTAAACTGTTACCAACTTTCCAGTTTCTCACTTGAATCAGCCACTGGTGGACAACAGTTGACTCGTTTCACATGCCTCTGATCCCCAGGGGACTGCATACTCACCCCTCTCTCCAAAACTCTTGCATTTACCCCTAACCACCTCCATAAATATTTAACAACCATGGGGACATTTTCTCTTCTTACTCATACACATGCCTTACACCCTTGATAAAAACGTGTCTGTTTCTAGTGGCTTACCTCCTACATCATATATTCTAAAGATCTTCCACAAAACATCTATCAACCCTATCATGTGCCTTCTCCAGATCCTTACCAACCAATCAACAACACAATCACCCTCTTTCTCAATGAATTCAACTGCAATACCATTCAACCCTGCTGCCTTGCTAGATTTCATCTGCAAGGCTTTCATCACCTCTTCTCTCTGAACCAAACCATTCTCCCTGACCCTCTCACTTCACACACCACCTCAACCAAAACACCCTACATCTGCCACTCGTCATCAAAAAAAATTCAACAAACCTTCAAAATACTCACTCCATCACTTTCTGTTATCACTTCTCCCATCACTAGGGATAGGGGAGAAAGAATACTTCTCACATATTCCCTGTGTGTCGAAGAAGGTGACTAAAAGGGGAGGAAGCAGAGGGTTGGAAATCCTTCCCTCCAGTTTTCACTTTTCCTGCTTCTTGTTCCCTCCACCTCAGACACATAAATCCTCTTTGTCAATCTTTCCTCACTCATTCTCTCCATATGTCCAAACCATTTCAACACACCCTCTTCTGCTCTCTCAACCACACTTTTTATTTCCATGCCTCTCTCTTACCCTTTCATCACTTACTCGGTCAAGCCACTTCACACCACATATTGTCCTCAAACATTTCATTCCCAACACATCCACAGAACCGTATCTGTAGCCCATGCCTTGCAACCATATGATATTGTTTGAACTACTTCCTTCAAACATACCCATTTTTGCCCTCTGAAATAACGTTCTCTCTTTCCACACATTCTTCATCACTTCCAGAACCCCACTACCCCTCCCCCACTCATGACTCGCTTCTGCTTCCGTGGTTCTATTCACTGATAAGTCCACTCTCAGATATCTGAAACACTTCAGTTTTTCCAATTTTTCTCCATTCAAACTTACATCCCAGTTGACTTGTTCTTCATCCCTACTGAACCTAATAACCTTGCTCTTATTCACATTTATTATCAACTTCCTCCTTTCACACACTTTTCGAACTCAGTTTTTTCCAAACTCAGTCAACAACTTCTGCAGTTTCTCACTTGAGTCAGCCACCAGGGCCAGATCATTGGCAAACAACAACTGACTCACTTCCCAGACTCTCATCCCCAACAGACTGCATACTTGCCCCTCTCACCAAAATTCTTGCATTTACCTACCAAACCACCCCATCCATAAACAGCTTAAACAACCATAGGGACATCACACCCCTGCTGCAGACTGACCTTCACTGGGAACCAATCACTCTCAACTCTTCCTACTTGTATACATTCCTTAAATGCTCGATAAAACTTTTCACTGCTTCTAGCAGCCTACCTCCCACACCATACACTCTTAAGACCTTCCACAAAGCATCTCTATCAACCCTATCATATTCCTTCTCCAGATCCATAAATGCTACATACACATCCATCTGTTTTCTATTTCTCATACACATTCTTCAAAGCAAACACCTGATCTACACATCCTGAACCTCTTCTGAAACCAAATGAATCCCAAGTTTACAATTCTAGTTGCTGCATCATGAGTAGATTAGACCATTACAAAAATTTGAATGTCCAGTTTATTCATTATTTGATTGTTGAATAGGTTTACATGGAAAGTGTTATTATATAGTGATTAATGCATAAGTTTTTCAACAGGGAGGACGTGTGGAGATTGAAGCAATTGCTATTGTTGGGGATTTGATTCATCAGTGATTTGGCAGTATAGTATTCTTCCAGACAGCTTAATTTCATTAAATAGTTATCTTGCTGCTATATCTAGCCGGAATGTTCAGTGGAGGGAGGTTAGTTGTTTTACTCTCTGTTGTAAACATATTATGTAGCATACACAGTGAAGTATCATTCCACACAGTCTTTGTGCCATCCAACCTTTTCAGAATACACTTTGTATTCTTAAAAGCTGTCTTATTCAGAAAGGTTAATTGGTTATTTGGGCAGTAGGTCTATCAATTGCCAGGGTTATTAAGGTCAAGAAATAACTTCCAGTCAAAAAATCTTAAGCACTCACAGGTGTTCACAAATAATTTTGACACTATCCATACTCTTGCAGAAAGGCAGATTTAATTTAATGCAAAACTCTGAAAACAGACACAAAATTTTGTTTGGTATCATTACTGATGCAGCAATTTCCTTGCTGTCACTAATGATGTAAACTTAAAGTTTAGGCCAATGTTGCATTTTTTCCTTTAGTCTTAGAAAATCTATATTTATATCTGAAGCCCATTCCCTCCGGGAGCTCCTATCAAGGGGCTGGCCATGAAATGCCTCCCTTACATGTTTAGAAAATATTATCTAATGGTAATAGCTCCTTGGCTGAGCAATTATCATGACCTTCCATCAACTTCTGACCTGAGTAAAGTTAGGGCCAAAATAATATACTTTCAGGATACTCAGTATTCGTAGTATGTGTGACTTATGTTAATCTGAACCACATATACTCTTTTCAGTATTGTACTTCACTGTTTTAGTATTATATGGATTCAATAACTGCAAGAGTAACTTAGAAAAAAAGTGTATTGACTGCTGTGTTGGGTAAGGGTTATGTTTGTAGTTTCTCAAATATCTGTAATGTATTAAAACACAGTAATCATTTTAGATGCCTTTATTTCAACATGCCTCTGAACAGGCCAACATTGGAATTAGGGAAACACACTGATGATCAGCCTTATTTCAATACTTTAATGTGGCTACATTGATACTTATCATGAGGTCTAAAAGTTCACTTCTGTTCTTTTGTTAGTCCACACTGCCAAGCATTGGAGCCATAGTATGTATTTACCCTTTATTCACAGATTGCAAGGGTTAATTATAATCATTTACATATAGTCTCTCCAGCATTTATAACAACACTTAAATTATATGTATTAATATTATTTACAAAAATTGTTTCAAAGATGCCCATAGCGAGAAAAAGGCAACCTCCAAATTACCACATATAGGTTTGCATCCTTTCTTAACTTGAGCACTGGGCACAAAATTCATATAGTAAAACCAAATATAAAAAAGTGAAAAATCCTTAAGTGTGACTAAAGTCTATAAAAGTTCTACATGATTCTGTCACCACAGAAGAGAACAAGTAAGGTATACTACCTGAAGCACAATTATATCTTAACAGGAACTAGGAGGAAGTAGGCAAAGTAATTATATGAAGTATATATTATATATAAAGATCAAATACACAACAGAAAGTAGGAAATGATGCAGATTTCCAGGTTTACCTATACCCTTCATGCCCCAATAGCAACACTACATAAACTGTCATTGTTTTTCCAAAGATTAAAACTACAATAATTTAATTCACGTGGATTGTATTTTTTGCATATGATAGTGTTCAAATTTACCATTTCTACTGTAATGAATCTGCTCTACAAATACCTGTAAATGCTGTATTAACAAGTGATTTTGTAAGTGTTCAATATTTTTGTTGATAACCTGAGCAACATCTTGCTATAAAGGGTAACATTAAATAATGGGACTGCTTGCCTTGGGCGTCTCAAGGCAGGCAGTCAATTCACAACCGGGTAATGTGTGTAGAAATATGACTACAATAATTTTAAGAAACGCCAACTGTATACTATCATCACCTTTGATTCATGACATACTGAATCACATTGTACTAAGGTAAAGATATTTTTCCACACAACATTCTCTATTGTACTAAGATTATTAGCACTTATGAATTTTATACAGCAGTAACCATAATATATACATGAGCCATTAAAAACAAAACTTTGTGCAAATAGATCATGGATAATTCACAATTATAAATTTAATTTTAAAATGAAGCTCAACATGAAAAAAAGAAAAACTTAAAAATATTATTTACATTTCTCTTGCCCTTGAAACCTTGTATTAACCATCAATATAAAGGAGCACAGCTACCACAGAATATTTAGTGTCTAGGAGCACAGCTACCATAGAATATTTATTATTCACTCAAATGTAATGAGTGAATTGGTTAATCAATATCTGTAGTGATCAGCATACTTGGAAAAAAATTGCAATCTAACCGCAAGTCACATCATAACTGGACCTTTCCTGTAATTAAGTAATGCGGTAGCTGAAAAATTACATTCAGCAATACATATAAAATTGAAAACAGTATTTTCTACTTACACATTACACTTGATGATTGTGCTAAATTATATTAGCTGGAAGAAAAACTCACTGTTCTTTATAAGTTATAAACACACAATACAATAAAAGAATGACTTATCTAGGTAAAACACACTATACCTCAATAACTTAAGTCTCTCATATTGCAAGATGATTTTCATTTCAGCATTATCAAAATATATGAGCGAGAAAATGTAAAAGTTGGTAGCACCAATCACACACACACACATGTAAAAATAATAACTGTACTGATCCTAATGCAATTAAGACAGATATTACAATGACCTCAACTGCGATATTGTGCATTTACATGTAGGCCAACACAGAACAGGAATTATGCTAAATGCCAAGATTTACTTGCAGTAGTTCTATATACACCCAAGTTGAGATGTTAAACATAATTTCTTTTTCCAGGGGCTATAAGTACTGTAGTAACTGCACTACACAAAATCATTACAACAGATTCCTATATCAGTAACATTTATAATCATTGCATCATACACTGAAAAATCTAAGAGCAAAAGTCTAAACTTTTTGTTGCACATTTGTACTGTATTCCTCCCACCTCAGTAACGTGTCAAGTGAGAAGCCTGAATGTTCAAATGAATCATATATATACGTATATACCACTTTTAACACTTGAATGACCTCCACTATACGGATCACAGAGGAATTGTATATTGATTAAAAATTGAACAATCAGAATGCTTTGAATTTTACAAAAGAGAAAGTTTTATGACAAGACTGCTTCAATTTTTTTGTTCCTTATAAATTCCTTTCAAGGCAAATGTAATCGGAAAAATAACTGTTAATCATGTTTGTCTGGAAATTTTAAATTTCCCAGAGGAAAATTTAGAAATTTAAAATTTCCCTGAGCAAATCATTTGAAGAAATATAACTATAAACATTCATCACAAATATAAACCTGCTAGACTATTTACAACAGAAACAATGTTTTTTCTTCAGTGTTATCACTTGAACCTACTAATAATTTTCAGTCTCATCACTTTACTGTTCATGAAGACTGTCATCATAAACATCCCTTCAGCTTGTCCAGTTCATTTACTGGAAGGTAATTCAAGTTCTGGGATCATCAAACTATCAGTAAAACCTCTCATTCTTATTTTTCTGTATTTCCTTCACTTCATAATGTATCAATTATCACCCACAGTTTTGAAGCAACACTCAATTTCATTTACTGCATTCACATTTTTTTTTTTAAAATAGCTGTCTATATTTCATTATACTCACAAGAGAGATACGTCCAAAACTATAAAGTCTCCTCTATGTTAAGCAATAACATTTGGACAATGTAAAATCAATTCATCACTGTGCTTCAATAAGGCTCATCTTAAAGCATGCGATTAATATGAGTATTAGAGAAACACTAAAGGTCGTGACTGCCATTTTATCACACATGTATACCACATCTTAACTTGATGGGGAATTATTGTTGGGATTGTCAACGAGCATTTTCATCAAGTAGTTGTCCAAGGGTGTGTCTCCAATCAGCTGAAGAAGAAAAATATAAATTTATACTTATAATGACCTTGTACCTTTGATCTGTTTTCATGTAAAAATTATATACTTATAAAGTAATACCTGCCTTTCATCAATTTACAATTTAAAAGCACCAGTGCTTATTTTTTAATGTTAGCCTTGTGCTACAGAGTGCTGTAAATATTATTCATCATTATATATATCTGTACATCTATTAACGTTTGTACCTGTCATCATAATTTAAGTGAACATATAAAAAAAAATTTCATTATTTCTTAGTCTGAAGTGATTTTTTTTCATATGCAAAAAAAATTTCATTATTTCTTAGTCTGAAGTGATTTTTTTTCATATGCTCTATTGCCTCTCTCACCTCAGAGCAAGCAGTATGAACCAACAATGGCTTCATCTGCATGTACCAACTTTCAGGATGACAAGATATAAAGTTTCAAAGACAGAGCCTACTATCCATAGCCTTAGTCATGATATAAAGTTACAAAGAGAAATTCTATTATCTGTAGCCTAGTCAGCCTACTAACCACTTTTGAAATCCATAGCCTAATATACCCACTTTCAAGATGTCAAGATATAAAGTTTCAAAAGATGAAGTCTACTATCCATAGCCTACAATACCCACTTTTGAGGTGTCATGGTATAAAGTCTCAAAGACGCAGCCAACTATCCATACACTGTTCCATGGTTTGCACGTCAAATGATGGAGTTAAATAATGAAAAAAACTTTTTTGACTACAGAAAGCAATAAAATTATCAGATAACAATACAATCTTTCTGACAAGGGTAGCAAGGAAGTATATGTACATCGTGATGACTATAAAAGAAAATGCACTTGACAAATAAATGTGGTAATTGTCACTAATGGTACCAAGTTGGTACTAGGTAAAATTTATGTAACCTACAGTTGTGTATAATATGCTGCACAGCAAGATAGGACTGCTTCAAGTAGAAAGATATATGGTCAATCCTAGTGTTCTTGTGTGAATCAAGCAAAAGTAGCTTGCTTATGATTAGGCAAAAGATGTAAAGGAAATGGGATTAGAGAGTGAGGGTGACCAAAAAAAAAGTTGTGGGATAAGTAAGTATAATAGCGAAATGAAAGATAGTCAGTGGCAGACCACAAACAATGAAGAAGTAGACTTTTCAGACATTCAACTCAGCACTTCTAAGGCAGGATGAAAAGGGGATTATGAAATAATTACAATAGTATACATAAAATGTTGGAATAGAGGTAATAGGTGAATTTTACATAAGAGGTAGGAATGGTAGATACAAATAATGGATATCTAAATAATATATGTAAGTAATACCTTAGGGGAAAGTACAAATTTGATACCTTCCAGAAACACACACTTGAGACGAAAAAGAATGTACCATATGAGACTGTGAGAGCTCTAGTACTACAAAAAGCAATTACAGCTACAACTGCAAAGTGAATAGCTAGCTTGCATGTTTTGAACTGCACACTTCTGTCACTGGAGGGTAATTTAAAAAAGCACAATAATTTTCCCCTAATATCCTGTTCATATTTTACAGAAAGCACATTATATTTTACTTGCATAGTAAGTACTTATGAAGATGGGTGGGTGAGCAGTGCAACAGCAAGCAGGGTGAGCATGGGCCTGAAAAGGTGAAGCTTACTGCTCCTTAATTATCCCCTACCTTTATCCATCCCCATACAAAATATTTTCTTTGAGTCATGATATTCCAGGTGAATGTCCTAACTTTCGAAATTACCATTAAAATTCTGCATAATTTCTTTTATACTGCCAAGACCCACAACAATAAAGGCAAAACTCCTGAGTTCAAAATATCTTTTTCCAGTTAACCTGGCCAAGCCAGAGGAAACAGTTAACAGTGGCAAAGACATACTCAAGAAAAATTTTTTACAGTGGCTGCCATCTAAATTTTCCTTAATTCTTATACACGGCCAAGGCCCACAACAATAAAAGCAAAAAGAGCCTTAATGAATGTTACAAAAATATATTTATTTATTTATTATGCTTTGTCGCTGTCTCCCCCGTTAGCAAGGTAGCGGTTACAAAAGTAATGACAAAGTATTATTTATCTTATCACCTTCCAAATAATGTTTCTGATTATCATTAATGCAGCTTGCAAAGATTTCTTTCCACCACCATGGCAACTTGGTAACTAAGTGAGCATCTGGTGTGTGTTTCCCCCATCAAATCATCACAATTACAGCACACAAGATATTTTTTGATACAGAAAATACCATTGTAACATTACTGAAAAGATTCTGTACATGGGCAAAAGTCCACATCAAAGCTGGGTCTTCATTGAAATACAGAGAATTATGAGGTGGAAAAAGAAAAGATAATGAAAGTATTAATGAATTTTTGAGGATGTGAAAGACTTGTCTTTTGAAATGTGCCATGTCATAGGTATTGGGAAAGACATGAGAGGGTAGAGAGTTCCAAAGTTTCAATGTGTAGTGAAAGAAGTAGGTATCAAAACAGCCCACCCTTGAATTGCCAATGGCCACACAATAACCATGTGATGCAGTAGCTTGCTGAGTATTGCGTGGTCTAGCTAGTGGTGGGGGCACACAAGCAGCCAGCTCTTAGGAGCAAAAATCAAAGTAATACCAATAAAAGAGATAAAGTGAATCAATATTGCAGCACATGGTAAGGGAATCAAGCTTGGAAGTTAGCCTGGGACAGTTTATAAGTTGGACCGCTTTTGGCTCAACTCTATCAAGTAAGGGTACACAGATAGAACCACCCTAAATGTGAGAGCAGGACTCCATACAAGAACAATTCAATCCCTTGTCAAACGGGGCAACGTTCAGAAGAGAAGTTTCGACATCTAAACAGGACACCCAGTTTCTTAGAGGAAGACTTAGCTATTCCTGTAAAGTGGGGTTTCAAGAAAGAGTGCATGTTGAAGTATTACCAAGTATGTTCTTTGAGAGCCCAGACATGAAATTATAGATACGTCAAAGGAGAGGCAAGAGTTGTGAGGTTTTCAACTGAAAGATGGGTATAAATTGGGTCCTGGAGGTATTAAACTTAACAAGATTTTGTCTAACTCACAGAGATGTCCTGTCCAAGTCTGAGTTTATTGAAGAAGCTGTGTCAAGACGAGATGCAGATCAAGTGAGAGAAGAGTGAGCAGAATTGAAGGATGTGGATGAATGCAGTGCTGAGTTGTCAGCATATGAGTGCACTGGATTATTTGAGGAGGAGAGGAAATTGTTGCAAAAAGAGAGAAAAAGTGTAGCCGACACGACAGAACTTTGAGGGACACTGCTGTTGATGGAGAAAAAGGAGGAGGCTGATCCATCAACAACCAAAGAATTTAATCAGCCAGAGAGGAAACTAGATATGAAGAAGCAAAGTGAGGAAGGGAAGCCAAAAGAGGGGAACTTGGAGATGAGAACCCAATGCCACACCCTGTCAAAAGACTTAGATATGTCCAGGTCAACTACAAATGACTGCCCAAAACCTTTCAGGGACGATGACCAAACATCAGTAAGATAAGTAAGAATATCACCAATGGAACTCGCCTTATGGAATCCATACTATTGATAAGAGAGAAGGCTGTGATTTCTGAGATGTTTAAGGATATGGGAGTTGAGGATGGCTTGAAAGACTTTGGAAATGGTAGATGTCAAAGCAGTAGGATGAACAATAGTTAAGAGGGGTCAGAATGGTCACCCTTTTTAGGGATGGGATGTATCAATGCATGTTTCCAAGGAGAAGGAAAAGTTTTGGTTTCTAAGCAGAAACAGAACAGACAAGCAAGCACAGGTGCAAGTCAGAGGCACACTCTTTCAGTACACAGGAATGGATGCCATTAGGACCATAAGCCTTGCTTGTGTCCAGAGAAAGAAGTGCTTTTTGGACAGTCTGAAAAGAGAATATGGGGAAAAGCATAGAATTAGTAAGAGGAGCATCAGGGGGTGAAGGAATGTTAGAGTCATCCAAGGTGGAGTTAGAGGAGAAACAGGAACTGAAGAGTTGCTTTGTCAGTGGGAGATAGCTATAATACCATCAGAATGGAAAAGTGAAGGAAAGGTAGAGTGACAGAAGTTGTCAGAGATGCCCTCAGCTAAAGACTAGAAAGACCTATCAGTGGATGAAGAGGAGTAGCACTTCCTTTGAATAAAGGAATGCTTTGCCTCACAGATAACGTGCCTGCAGTGATAAAAGCTGAACAGTGTGAAGGGATGATATGGTACTTCTAAGTATGTCTTAATACCAAAAAGAGCACCCATCAAGGTATCCAGTAAAGAACTCCAACATGTATAAGCAAAAGTGATAATAGGCGCTAGAAGAGCAGCATCTCTAGTGGCCGACTTGGGAAAGCCTGTTTAAATTCTATTTTGAGGACAAAAAGTAAGATGACCAAGCTTTTGATGACATAATGATTGTTAACAAATTTGGATGAATTCTAATGGATAGTTAGAATGATCAGCTACACAGAAGTCGGATAATTGGACATTCTTTGTGCTACTAACCTAGGTTTGTAAAGGATACGAAGCCTTAAATGTCCATCAAATTCACTAAGTAACTGACCACGTGAGTATCTGGAACATTTTTCCCCACATAGGATCATCACAGTTACAGCTTTTATTTCAATTTGAGATCTTTTAAAGTGATAATATTCTTGTGATATCAGTGAAAGTACCCCATTCACTAAACATAAAGTAACAGTTAATATTAAACTTAGTATATAACAACTATGTTTACTTGGCCTTGACCACAATGAACAATATAAGGGTGAGGCTATCTGTTAAACTTAAGTTGCTGACCAAGGCAGAAAACTATGTAGGAATAAGTAGCAAATTTTGACTTTGTTAAAAGTTCCATTAGGATTCCTTCTTTCTGTGTGTTTAATGATTTAATACTTTCTTTTATTACTGAAAAAGAGGCTTTGTCAGTATTGAGTATGGGAAAAAAATTTACAGAGCCTGAGCCCCACCCTTGTACTGGGTCCTGGTGTTTTGGCATATCAGGGTCCTGGTGTTTTGGGATCTCAAGCTCTCCCTCACCCATTTAAAAGTACTGCCCATGACCCAGGTAGGGCCTTGTGACTTGTTTCCCTTATCAATCACACACCACACTTACGATTTGCTTGAAATTTTTTTGTCCACATGTTTTGGACTATACTCATGCATCATGGCACCACTCATAAAGAAACCAAAAGTACTATCCTGGCTGAAAACAGAAAACAAATCAAAAATACTGTCCATGCTGAAAGCAAAAATTATCAGTGCTTGAGTGGTGAGTCTGCTGCCTTCCTCAAATATGTGTATAGTGTAAATGAATTTAGTGCATGAACAACAACAAATGCAGAGAAAACAAGAAACTGTAACTTAGTCGAAATCACTAAGTGGTATGAAGTCAACCAAAGTAAGATATTCGGTGACTGATAAAATGGAAAAGGAGCAATCTGGGTGGAAGGTCAAAAAATGATAAAACAATGATATAACAGACACTTTTAAGCTCAAGTGTGATCTGTGCACATGCTCCATATGTAAACTATCAATAAAAAAAACTGGTTATTTTATTTATGATACTTGAGCGCCATTTCCTGCATCAGTGAGGTAGCTTCAGGAAACGGAGGAAGACCCATCCACTGCTATACACACATATATGAATACATACACATACATGTAGATATGATGATCACACTATTTTGTAATGAAAGCTATGAAGGTGAAATGGCACTTCTGTATGAGTCTACATAATTTTAATTAATGTGTTTTTTCTATATATGTGGCATGACATGTTTTGTGGAGACAATCTACCTCATCAAATACCAGTGCTTAACAAAGCTTTTTTAATCCCAACATTACACTGGAGTACCACTGTCTACCGCCAACCAGTACAGACCAACCACAGTGTCAGAAGCAAAAACTGGAAAACTCAGGGAGATGAGAATGGTGCCTCACCCTTAACAGGCCACTGGCAGAGGGCAACTCTCATGCAGTGTCTGCAGAGGTTTCTACCTAATGTTCCTAATGACTACTTCCATCTAAAGCTCCTACCTTCTATTTCTATCTAATGTTTCTACCTAATGCTTTTGCCTAAATGTCCCTACCTACTACTTCTATACACACTGCTCCTACCATTTTGCCAAAAGGCAGGGCTAGCATATAGTGCTCACTGCAGGAAAATCTACAATTATGAAGAATGACCTGCATGAGTTAAGTGTCATAAAGTGTTACATATGACGAGAAGATACTGTATGTTTGTGGACAGAATGCCAGTAGTCCACATGTTATTGAAGTAGAAAGAAAAGAAAGCTACCTGGATCAGAGAAGTGCAACTTGACAACCACTAAATTGCTGGATCACTATGCAGATGTCACTAACCCTCCCAATACCCAGGCAGGTAGTACTGGTAACATACCTCCTTGGTCATGGCTGCTTAGTAGACTCAAATATTTAAGATAATGGAACTAAATTAATACTATACACTGCATGGTCTCTGAATTTGTAACATAAACCCATTACTGCATAAACTGTTGTCACGAAATTTAAAATACAAGGTATTGCTTTATGAACAACTGTTAGCAATGTGATATACAATAACTGACAAAGTTTCAATGGGCTGATCCAGAGCAAATGAATAGTCTATGGGACCTGGATGTGGATAGTGGGCTCAGGATTACATAATTGCATTACAAATGACAGCTAGAGGGTGGAAGCATATATATGAAGCTAATGTTCACCTGTTCTTGATGCTACCTCGCTGAAGTGGAAAATCAACGTGTTAAAAAGAAATACTGCAATACAAACTTGTATTACTTGGTATATCTCTTTCTTATGCTATACAAAAATTTCATCTAAACATCCTATCTCAGTATCTGATCATTCTAAACTTAAATTTGAAGGGCTGCAAAATCACTTCGTCTGAAGCAAATCAAATAGGACTAAGATTCTCAACAAGAAGGAATACAGAATTAGAAAAAGACAGAGGACTGTGCGAAAGGAATGAAGAAAATACACAAAACATCATTTGTGAAAGAGATAATGAATGTAAAGGTGTAATAAAGACTCAAGTCAAGGGAAAAAATGATATCTCTACTTTTCCTATTTCAAAAGCTAACTGATATTAACTACTATAGAAAAATTAGCTTTTACCAATACCTAACAGTAAGAGGACTACTATACCTTGAACAAGAAGAGATATTCAAGGCACTTTAGGCCTATGGATCTCAACGCTGGTAGTCGTAGGAGAAGTTTTGCAAATCGGCCAGGCTCATCAGGGTAGCTAGTGCGTGTGTACTCCTCTAGAGCTGCATAAACCTTCTCACGTAATATCTCTACATCGTTACAGCAAGTCAATCCCTTGGCATCTGGATGTGAGAGATGAAATAATTTTCACAGTGTTTCTTATACATGTTTATTGAATACTTTTTAATAACTGATCACTGATGTTCCTTGACTCTGTCATCTTTGGTGAGGCTGTATCACTATCAATGTATGGAAAAGAGTAGAATTTCATCAACCCATTATTTCCCTGCTTCTGTGAGGAGTGCAGTTTCAAAGCTGCAGCAGTCCCATAAAAGGGTCCTGGGATTGTATACTAATGATAAGAATAACGAACTAATCACAATAGAAGGAAGGCAATCAGTTGGCAATAAAAATGTCGATTTCAAATAGTATAAAGAACAACTTAAATTGCTAACTAAAGATGTACAATAAGCTGGCCCTTGCATTCACAAATGGATTGCACTTTCAGAATTTTTCACACACAATTCACTACAGGTCTTTACATTAAACACTACAGGTCTTTACATTAAAGTGAATGATTCTCAACAACACTGATCCAAATATTAACTTAAAACTTCACTAGGGAACTCATTGCAATTCTACTGAATAAAAAGAATTCATAATGTGAAAAGAGTATAGGTTTTTAGACACAAGGTGTATTAAGCATATCTGTCGATCTGTTGTGACTGCAAAAACATGAGTGGATAATGAAAGTTATTCTAAAATTTTACAGCAGACAGTTTGTCTACTGACAAAGTTTAGAATGGGACTCTGGCAGCAGGTCAGGGATGTCAACTTCCAGTTCTTCTCACACACACACAATCCTGAAGCTTACTTCCTGCTACATTATAATCATGTTAAAGCCTTTTTTAACTTTGTCCCATCCTCAGTCCTTTATATTTACTCTTCGAATTTCATCAACAATGAATAAGACCACCTTTGGAGTCTGTATATGTTCCCTTGTGAGATGATGCAATGCTCCTCACTTTCCACTTCCCTCATGACTTTTGCATCATCTTCAACATACTAAGGTAAAAATCCATACCTTCAAGTATGAAATTTACAAAGATCAAGAACAGTAATGGTCACAGAATAAGAACCCTGTGGTACTCTGCTGGTTACCTCCATCCTTTTGGAGAAGGTGTGTGCTTTGTGTTATCTTCCATTGGGGTAATCTATCCACTGAAGGAGTTTCCTGCCTGATGGTCCAGTTTCTTAAACAGATTCGTATGCAGTACAATGTTAAATGTTTTTTGGCAGTCCAGATACTGTCAATCCACGCAGTCTTTCCCTCTTGTTAAAGACAGAGCTCAATCTCCCATAGATATCCAAGAGGTTTCTTTGTTAAGTAAGACTTCCTTTTCCTAAAAACACAGTCTCTCATTTGTGTAATTTCACCTTTATAGAAAGTCATCCATTTGCTTTTTAATTGTCTTTTCTAGAACCTTGCAGACCACTCTCATTAGTAAGACTGGTCTGCAGTTCAATGCCTGTTCCTAGTCTCCATTCTTATACAAAGGTACAAGCATTTCAATAGGTGTAGCTATAGAATCTGCACACAGCTTCAACATCAATGGTGAAATTTCAACATGACCACAACTTGTATGGGGGTCAAGACCTTTTACTATCCTGTTGATGTCTTTTCTGGAAATCTCAATGCTTTATATATCCATTTCCCCATTTTATTTCCTGAAAGTGTCATGCAGTTCCTCACATATCCTTAGATCATCCTTTATAATTCTTCCCTCTGAATCCCTTAGTCTGATTTGCTGCTCTAACTAACAACTGGCTCTGGATGAATTCATCAAAAAGGTTTGGGTTTCTCCAACCTTGTCCACAATATTCTTTGTTCCTCCCTTCTTATCCTACTCTCTTGTACCTTGCAAATGCTGTTTAGCATCTCTCATTAATCCATTCTTTCCTCTGTTTTTTACCATTTCCTGTATTCCTACTCCTTGTAAATTTCACAGAATCTCTAAACATATATAATCCCTGGTTCCTGGCTACTGAACTCCATTTCCCAATCTATGTTTCTGTAGAATTTGTTGAGGTTTATGTAATTTCCATGATTATATCTACTCTTATGTCTTGTCTCACCTTTTCTCTTTTAATGTCCACATTAACCATTTATTCAAACTTGATCACTACGCAATCACTGTTTTCAACTGGCGTATCATGTATAATACTCTCAATATCTATGTTAGTATATGATGAGATCTAGTGAAAGATTCATAAAAAAGCTTATGTGATACAAGATATATGATTAGTTTGTGAACCTAGAGAATCCTGTGCTGCCTGATGGTCTGAAACGATTAGATTGATGATGATGACATCACCTCTGTACTGTTCTCTGATTAAATAGAAGCAAGGTTTTCACCACCTCTTCTCACCATATCATTTGCTATGACTCATTTCACATACTTCCATATCCTAAACATCCCACGTCTACCACCATGTTATCAAACATATATAACAACCCTTTAAAATACTCACACAATCTCCTTTTCATGACATTTCTGTCTGTTACAAATTCCTCATCCCTCCCTTCCTTTAAGTTCTTTGTGCTCGTTTTTCTCACACTATTAACGTCCTTTCAAAACATTTTCTTATCCTCCCTGAACTTTGCTAATACTCACTCATCCCAACTCTCATCTGCCCTCTTTTTCCACCTCTGCATCTTCCTGCTTTCTCTTGTACATCTCCCAATCACATGCCCTCCTTCTTTGCAAGTAATGCCCGCACAGCCGTTTTCTCTTTCATTAGCAACTTAACTTTCTTAACCCACCGGCTACTTGTCCAACCCCCATCTTCCAATTGCCACTCACTTCTCACACATGTAAGCAATGCTTCCTTAAATATCTTCCATTCTTCATTCATGCCTCTTCATTTACTCTCACCTTCTGCCATTCCACACCAAATCTCTTCTGGTATCTCATCTCACAAGACTCTTCTCCAAGCTCATTCAGTTTCACTATCTTCCCACCTCTACCATTTCTTCATTTCCTACAGCTTTTAAAAATCTTCAACTGCAGCCCCACCAAGTAATGATCAGACATCCCACCAATTGCCCCTCTCAGCACTTTCACATCCAAGAATCTCTCCTTTGCATGCCTAAAAATTAGGACATAATCCAATAATGCCCCCTTACTATCTTACGGCTCACCCATGTATACTTATGTACATCCCCCTTTTTAAACCAGCTATTCCCAATCACTAGTCCTTTTTTGGCACACAACTTCACAAGTTGTTCACCATTCTTACTCATAACACTGGGCATCTCATGGCCTCAACTGCCACATTATCCAGTTTTGCATTCAAATCACCCATCACTAATACTTGACCTCTTCCATCAAAATTGCTGACACATTCACTCATTTCCTACCAAAACACATCTTTCTTTCTCAGTCTTCTTCCCAGGTGCCTAAGCACTAATAATCATCCACATACTGTAATCTTATTTTATCTTTACCCAAATCATTCTGGGGCTCACTTCATTTGACTTTCCCACAATCTCACAACTCCTTCAGCTGCAGAGCTACTGCCTCAAGCTAACCCAATTTTACCCCTAGGCACTCCCAAACCATTCTTCCTTTTTCCCCTTTTGCTTTGTTTTGCTCAGAGCAAGAACATCCAGGTTCCTCTCCTTAAACTTAATACCTATCACTCCCTTCTCATCTTAGTCACATTCAGACACACCAGAGATTATGAGGAGGGTAATCATTCCTCACTTGTTTCTATCTTCTATAAAACAAAAGAATAAAGAGTACACTAAAAAAAAAATCCAGTACCTACCAGGGTTGAATAGCACCACAGAGCGTAAGCAGCCTAGCTCAGTCTTGTCCATCTTCATTTCCTTCATCTTAGCAACCAACTCTGATAATACTCGATCAAAAATGGTTCCAACACCTGCCTGATGAGCACTGCTTCTGTGTACCTGATGAAAAATATGAATCCATTACATTTGCAGGTATAATTAATCATTTATCACTTTTTATAACAGTGAATAGGAATACACACTTCCTAATAAGGAAGTCTTTGAAAGTCTATGATCATTTGGCTGCAAACTTGCAGAATCTCGAATTCAAGGCAGACCTTCAACACAAGCTGTGTTGCTAGATATGGCACTCAAATGATGGGGTGCTTTCTGCCTTTTACTACATGGCACAGGCCTTATGTTGATTTAATTTTAGTTTCTACATTGCTTAAAATCATTTAGAAAGGTTTTATATCCTTAACCCTTTCAGAGCTTTTTTTATTATCCTTAATCGCTCTTTCCTGCATCAGTGAGGTAGCGCCAGGAAAAACAAAGACTGGCCCATCCACTCATATACATATATCTATATATATATATATATATATATATATATATATATATATATATATATTTTTTTTTTTATACTTTGTCGCTGTCTCCCGCGCTTGCGAGGTAGCGCAAGGAAACAGACGAAAGAAATGGCCCAACCCCCCCAATACACATGTATATACATACGTCCACACACGCAAATATACATACCTACACAGCTTTCCATAGCTTACCCCAGACGCTTCACATGCCTTGATTCAATCCACTGACAGCACGTCAACCCCGGTATACCACATCGCTCCAATTCACTCTATTCCTTGCCCTCCTTTCACCCTCCTGCATGTTCAGGCCCCGATCACACAAAATCTTTTTCACTCCATCTTTCCACCTCCAATTTGGTCTCCCTCTTCTCCTTGTTGCCTCCACCTCCGACACATATATCCTCTTGGTCAATCTTTCCTCACTCATCCTCTCCATGTGCCCAAACCACTTCAAAACACCCTCTTCTGCTCTCTCAACCACGCTCTTTTTATTTCCACACATCTCTCTTACCCTTACGTTACTCACTCGATCAAACCACCTCACACCACACATTGTCCTCAAACATCTCATTTCCAGCACATCCATCCTCCTGCGCACAACTCTATCCATAGCCCACACCTCGCAACCATACAACATTGTTGGAACCACTATTCCTTCAAACATACCCATTTTTGCTTTCCGAGATAATGTTCTCGACTTCCACACATTCTTCAAGGCCCCAGAATTTTCGCCCCCTCCCCCACCCTATGATCCACTTCCGCTTCCATATATATATATATATATATATATATATTTTTTTTTTGCTTTGTCGCTGTCTTCCGCGTCTGTGAGGTAGCGCAAGGAAACAGACAAAAGAAAAGGCCCAACCCACCCCATACACATGTATATACATACGTCCACACACGCAAATATACATACCTACACAGCTTTCCATGGTTTACCCCAGTCGCTTCACATGCCTTGATTCAATCCACTGACAGCACGTCAACCCCGGTATACCACATCGCTCCAATTCACTCTATTCCTTGCCCTCCTTTCACCCTCCTGCATGTTCAGGCCCCGATCACACAAAATCTTTTTCACTCCATCTTTCCACCTCCAATTTGGTCTCCCACTTCTCCTCGTTCCCTCCATCTCCGACACATATATCCTCTTGGTCAATCTTTCCTCACTCATTCTCTCCATGTGCCCAAACCATTTCAAAACACTCTCTTCTGCTCTCTCAACCATGCTCTTTTTATTTCCACACATCTCTCTTACCCTTACGTTACTTACTTGATCAAACCACCTCACACCACACATTGTCCTCAAATATCTCATTTCCAGCACATCCATCCTCCTGCGCACAACTCTATCCATAGCCCACGCCTCGCAACCATACAACATTGTTGGAACCACTATTCCTTCAAACATACCCATTTTTGCTTTCCGAGATAAAGTTCTCGACTTCCACACATTCTTTAAGGCTCCCAGGATTTTCGCCCCCTCCCCACCCTATGATCCACTTCCGCTTCCATGGTTCCATCCGCTGCCAGATCCACTCCCAGATATCTAAAACACTTTACTTCCTCCAGTTTTTCTCCATTCAAACTTACCTCCCAATTGACTTGACCCTCAACCCTACTGTACCTAATAACCTTGCTCTTATTCATATTTACTCTTAACTTTCTTCTTTCACACACTTTACCAAACTCAGTCACCAGCTTCTGCAGTCTCTCACATGAATCAGCCACCAGCGCTGTATCATCAGCGAACAACAACTGACTCACTTCCCAAGTTCTCTCATCCCCAACAGACTTCATACTTGCCCCTCTTTCCAAAACTCTTGCATTTACCTCCCTAACAACCCCATCCATAAACAAATTAAACAACCATGGAGACATCACACACCCCTGCCGCAAACCTACATTCACTGAGAACCAATCACTTTCCTCTCTTCCTACACGTACACATGCCATACATCCTTGATAAAAACTTTTCACTGCTTCTAACAACTTGCCTCCCACACCATATATTCTTAATATATATATATATATATATATATATATATATATATATATATAGAAGGTATTAAGAATATAAGATGTAGGAGGTAAGTTGTTAGAATCAGTGAAAAGTTTTTATTGAGGATGTGAGGCATGTGTACATGTAGGAAGAGAGGAAAATGATTGGTTCTCAGTGAATGTTGGTTTGCGGCAGGGGTGCGTGATGTCTCCATGGTTGTTTAATTTGTTTATGGATGGGGTTGTTAGGGAGGTAAGAGTTTTGGAAAGAGGGGCAAGTATAAAGTCTGTTTTGGATGAGAGAGCTTGGGAAGCGAGTCAGTAGTTGTTCGCTGATGATACAGCGCTGGTGGCTGATTCGTGTGAGAAACTGCAGAAGCTGGTGACAGAGTTTGGTAAAGTGTGTGAAAGAAGAAAGCTGTGAGTATATGTGAATAAGAGCAAGGTTATTAGGTACAGTAGGGGTGAGGGAAAAGTCAACTGGGAGGTAAGTTTGAATAGAGAAAAACTGGAGGAAATGAAGTGTTTTAGATATCTGGGAGTGGATTTGGCAGCGGATGGAACCATGGAAGCAGAAGTGAATCATAGAGTGGGAAAGGGGGTGAAAGTTCTGGGAGCGTTGAAAAATGTGTGGAAGTCAAGAACGTTATCTTGGAAAGCACAAATGGGTATGTTTGAAGGAATAGTGGTTCCAACAATGTTATATGATTGTGAGGTGTGGGCTATAGATAGAGTTGTGCGGAGGAGGGTGGATGTGCTGGAAATGAGATGTCTGAGGACAATATCCATATATACACATATATCCATATATATCCATATATATACATATATACACATGTACATAATTCATACTGTCTGCCCTTATTCATTCCCGTCGCCACCCTGCCACACATGAAATGACAACCCCCTTCCCCTGCATGTGTGCGAGGTATTGCTAAGAAAGACAACAAAGGCCACATTCGTTCACACTCAGTCTCCAGCTGTCATGTATAATGCACCAAAACCACAGCTCCCTTTCCACATCCAGGCCCCACAAAACTTTCCATGGTTTACCCCAGACGCTTCACATGCCCTGGTTCAATCCATTGACAGCACGTCGACCCCGGTATACCACATCGTTCCAATTCACTCTATTCTTTGCACGCCTTTCACCCTCCTGCATGTTCAGGCCCTGATCACTCAAAATCTTTTTCACTCCATCTTTCCACCTCCAATTTGGTCTCCCACTTCTCATTCCCTCCACATATATCCTCTTTGTCAATCTTTCCTCACTCATTCTCTCCATGTGATCAAACCATTTCAAAATACCCTCTTCTGCTCTCTCAACAACACTCTTTTTACTACCACATGGAAAGAGTTGATGGTTCTTTTATATTGGTTTAAATGTCATATACTATGTGACCGAAGACTAGTCTAAAAAAGAAGTACAGTCTTAATCACAGACCCTCTTAGGATATTCTAACAGGTTTCTATGAAAAAAAGACATATCAACCACACAATATTTTCATTATTACATTATATTTTCTACATAATATGCAACACTAAAAACAACCACGGAGAAGAAAAAGGTAGTTATGTAACACACATGAAAGTTAAATGTTAACGTTCTAATTAAAAAAATTTCACGGCCTTCTACAATGCCAGGAGGCTTTTCCTTTGAATGATACAAGTCGGATCAGTATCATGACAACATAAAAATAAGGTCTGAGCATGCTACAATATTCTGCAAAGTTAACTATGACAGAATACAAGTACACAATACATAACCTTATTTCATGAGTTCCTACACAAAATACTGCTTCTGTCTCATGGTTCTCCCTGACAATGTATCAGTTATATGACAACAAAAATCATTACTCTTCATGAGAGTTATCATTTACTGCTCTCGCTTTATCTTAATAAACCTGTGTGTATAATGGATTAAAGAATGGAAGGATTTCAGAGCCAACAAACATGTGGTGCTACATCATTCTGTAACTGTATTACATTTGTCTGTCTTGTATTCAAATGTATTTTCACTTGTTTCAAATTACTACACTAAGCACCATACTAAAAGTATGGCCAACAACCATATGCAATTATCAGTGAATGGCAGGCTGTAACTGCAGACTTATCATTTACACTAGAATCATAACTTTCACACTTTGATACTCTTCCTAACTTGCATTCATTATACACTTTACATATATGTATGGAAAAAAATATCTTTGTAATTACCACAAGTCCTGTAGCTAAAACTATGCCATCTTCAACTCCCATGCTCCGGTGTGAGAAAGAAGCAATTAGTAGTTCATTCCAACCTGCACAAAAGAAAATAAGAAAATAGTGCAATGATATCCAATTTAAGATGTTTTCACAGTGTAAATGAAAAAAGCACTAACATGAAAGAATACATTTTTTTCCCAAAATTGCTTCTTTTCTGTACAGTATGTCAATGAACCTGCAACTCCTTAATACTACTAGTTAGACTGATTGAATCCTGGAATGGATATTCCTTGAAATAATCACATTAAAACCTGTTAGGTTTTTTTTTTTTAAATTTTCAATGACCAGCTCTGGAAGGGGGCAATATCAACTTTTAAAATATCACGTTTTACTTATTACTTACCAGCCTTAAGTAACACAACTTGGTCTTCAACTGGAAGATCAGTAAAGTGTGGGATATGTTTAGCCCATTCCACCAACTGTACTAAGTGTCTATCTGCAGCCTGGCAAATGTTGGTTACAGCATCCTGCCAAGAAAAAGACTTCTTAATCATTCCATTACACAAAGAAATATGAGGTAAAAATCCTGTCTGTATTCATATTAAGTGCATGGAAATGTGGACAAGCATCTGATGATTGGACAAAGGTAGTATATGTCCTGCTGTATAAAGAGTGAATGAGTAGGAGCAAGTGTAAGAATAATAGAGGAATAAGCCTCCTTAGCATAGTAAGGTGTATAGTAGTATTATGACTGACTGGTTGAAAAGGATTAATGAAGCCCATGTTGGAGAAGAACAAGGTGACTTTCAGAAGAGAAGCGGGTGTGCATATAAAATTTTTGCAGCATAAAACTTGTTAAGAAAGTCCTGAAAACAGAAGCTGTATGCAGAATTTACGGATTTAGAAGAGGTGTTCGAAAAGCTGAAAAGGAAGGCCCTTTGAGAAGTCTTAACTAAACAGTATGTGGTGTGCATGGAAGACTGCTGGGCATTGTTTTGAGTTTTTAGAAGAGAAATAGTGCAATTACAAATTTGTAATTACTTATTTGTACTGTATGGGGAGGGATTTGTACACTCCATGAACATACTTCTAAAATTTATGTATGTTGCTAGCATTAACCATGTCTTCAGTCATTTTATTCCATTTATTCAAGACAATTATCAAAGTACTTCCTAATATCTTTTTTAACAAGCTTCCTGCTTATTTTCATGTTATGTCCTTTGGCTGTTTTATCCCTGAATCTCTACTGAAGAACTGTTCACTGTCTACATCATTGATCTGTTTCTTACAAAAATTAAAGATTGTGATTAGATCATGTCCATGTGAAATGCCTTGTGCACATCTGCATGACTTCAGTTTATTCTTTTACCTCTTATTATTGCTTGCTATTTGCAGTGGTTATTCTTGTTGCACTGTCCATGTGTTATGTTCATTCAATTTCCACTGTTTACTCTATGTATCAATGTATCAGATCACCATTTTCATTTGATTGAGTGTAACATTAATTCTTTTATCAAACTTTGTATAATAATCTGTTTACATTTGTGTAATATTTACCCATGCTTGTGAGTTACTGCTCTAGTGAGATCTACATTCCCTCTTTCAAGTGTTATCTGTTGAATCATGGGAAAGGGATTATTGTTTTAAGTATAACATATCACTGATGAAAGTGCTATAGTTCATAACAATCACCACTTTGTGAAGTGTTTATGATCACCTTCACTCATCGGGCTTAGGTGTCTGCTCTTTTTCTGATTTGAAAAGTAAATAAAACAGCCAGTCTTAAATCATAATTCTTAGCCCTCCTTTAACACTATAGATATTTCTATCTTTCATCACATGCAATTACTGAAAAAAAAGAAAAAAAAAAAGAACAAGAAAGTGGCTGTAACTCACCCCTTGGTCAAGAGGCTGTTCATCTGTCTGTTCAACACAGAGCTCTGCCTCACGAATGCTTGCTATAGGCATGTCTGAGATAGCTCCACATGATGACTCTGTGTCACCATCACCTTTGTCTCCTTTTGTACGCTGACGCTCTTCCTAAAAGTCATGAAAAGTACACGTATTAGAGCATATATAAACCTTAAATAATTACAAAAATTACAGTCCCAATAGATAGGCCATTTTCACCAAGAGTTTACCTGTAGGACATATAAAGACAGGATACAATTACAAAGTTTGGTGATATGACACAAGTGACTTATCAATCAAAAATATTGCATATGATTTATGGCCAATGTAATGGGACTCCACCACACAATTCTTTATGGTGCATGGAGAGCTCATACTGTATTATCAATTTTGTTTCATAGTTTCAGTTGTGGTTTGTGAGGTAAAGGCTCCCAATCCACCATGTGTATACAACAATCATGCAGACAACAGAAAATTAAGGATGTCTGCCCAGTGCAGAACAACCAAGCCCACCTCTACTCCCCCTACCTGGACCGCTTCTCTCTTCATGCCCATGGATAAACACTTCTGGTATCGGCAATACTGACATCGATTTCTTTGTCTCTTGTCAATGGTACACGATTTATCTTCTCGACATGCATATGTGAGGTCTTTACGAACTGTTCGCTTGAAGAATCCCTTGCATCCCTCACAGCTGTGAAAAGTTTGAAAAAATATCAATAAGCCTGACTGTGAACATCAATATTCTTCCTTACACCTATTTGTCATATTTTACCAAAACAAAACAGCACCAAGAACAGATGACTGAGCCACAGAGAATAAATCCTTACTTGGTCTTTCCTTATTACAAACATAATGGGCAAAATACTTCTATGATTTTCTGAGCACTTGGGTAACGATAACTTAATGCTGATTAGAAAAGGTTAATCTCATAATAATTTTTTTCCAGTAAAACATACAATGAACTGCTTGCCAATTTCTAGATATCATAATCGACTTAACTCCTCCAGAGGAACAGACCAGGTAGAAAATTTTGCAGTGGTCTAATCCTAACTTATCTCCCTAACAAGATGCATCCCAGTCACAACCTTCCTGAATACTTTCCCAAGTATATTCCCTCACTTTCCAATTAAAGTGCCAGCTGTCAGCCCTTCACTCAATCTCCATCTAACCTTCTTCTATATATTTTTGCAACCAGTCTATTATGCACCTTCTCTAAGTGAACAAGCCACCTTAGGATCTTTTGCTTATCCGACTACATATGTAGTCAGTCATTCCTTACCCCTGAAAATTTACATCTTATTGTACACTTCAACAATATTTACTCCACATCATTTACTAATACCACAATCACCCCTTAAATAGTCAATTTTAGTGCTGGAATTCTACTCCTGTCAGCTAGAATCCATGTCCACACTTCACACCCATGGGTTATGGTTAGCAGAACTATGCTGTCCATCCCGCTAGTTTTTACATTCGTGGTCACATTTTCTCTCTTACAGTTCTTCCACAGAATCCAGTTAACTATCTCCTTTGGGCAGCTTTCTCCTTTCATTATGAAATGTTAGCATATTACTATACCCCAATATCGGAGCTTAAATTCTTTAGCTCCTTCCAGAATCTCCTTTCAATATAATATAAATTTCACTCTTTATAGTGTTTATCTTCATTTTCTCCTTTTAAACACTGGTGAAATCATTCACTACCTATCATAATATCTCTTTGCTCTCCTCTAACAACATCATATCACATGCTAATAAGATAATCACTAACAACAAGGTCTTTCTAAGAAAATCACCAATGACAAGGTCTTTCTAACTCAAACTTTGCTCCCTCTTTTCCTATTCTTTCTTTCATTTATCGTCCTTCTCTATCCAACTGCGTCATTCATTACAACATTTCATATAAGTGTAAGTAGTATATGATACAAATTTCTGAGTGAGAGACAATTGCTTTAGAAAAAAGTATGATAAAACTGGAATCTTAAAAAAAAAAAAAATCCATGCCGAATATGAAAGACCAAGGTACACTCTACTCGACAGATATGAGCAAAACACAGCAGGTGTTAACCTTAATTCTGTTCAGAGAAGTGTACTGAAGATGATTTGATTATAATGGAAGATTTTAACATACCGGTATCAAAGTGGGAGAATCCTTTTCCAACAGTTCCAGTAATGGACTACATAAACTTGCCTGACAGTGCTGCAATAAATTTATATGATAAACCTACTAGTGACATGAACTTATAACACTTAGCTCTGGCAGTAAATGAGGATCTTGTCTATAACATCATTGGTGGAGAAAAGTTTTGTACAAATGACTGCTGCCAAATCACTTCTAAGCAATCTTTCAACAGTATCTTTCATGTTAATCAAAGTGACAGTCACGAAGAAACATCGAATTGTAATGATCTTCACACTGTTCTTGACATAATAAGCTCAGTGATACTGTCGATGAAAATGATATGAATACATAGACATGATTCATGTCTGTCTGTCTCCCTATATTTGTGATGCCCATTCCCTTTGGGAACTCCCTAAAGCAGGTGGCTATGGCAAAAAAGTCTCCATAATTGGATAACCCTTAACGATGCTTCTTAGTTTTCAGTGGTCCTTACAGGCCACTGGCAGAGAACAACTCTAACGCAGTGTTATCAGAGGCTCTAATCTAACGCCCCTACCAACTACTTCTACCTAAAGCTCCTCTCTAATGGTCCTACCTACTACTCCAATCTATTGCTCCTACCATTGTGCCAAAAGGTAGGGGTAGCACAGAGCACTCACCACAGGAAAATCTAAAGTAACAAAGAATGAATCGTGTGAGTTAAGTGTCGTCAAGTGTTGTGAGACTGTATGTTTGTGGACAGAGTGCCAGCAATCCAGATGTAGGTGAGGCAGAAAAAAATGATAGCTACCTGGGTCAAAGAAGTACAACTTAACAAGCACTGAAGTGCTGGCTCACTATGCTGCCATCACTAACCCTCCCAATACCCATGTGGGTAGTTCCAGTAATATACCTCCCTGGTTGGTGGCTGCCTACCAACTACTACCTACACTTACTTACTTCATGATGTTTAAAACAGTGTATAAAGCCAATCCACATGAGATATTCCTGTGATGTTTCCAGCCAACAGAGATACCTTGTATCATACCCACTGAGCACAGCAGAGCCCTTCAGCCTCCAACATAGCATCCCCATTCTATGCATAAGCATGCAGTATGCTTCAATTTGCATTACATGATGGATGAACATCAAGCAGTGCTCCTTTTCCATGCACTCACACTGGCACCCAAGGAGGCATGTCACTGAAAACTTAACATGCACTAACTGCTTAGCTGTTCTTCAATGGGAAATGAAAGACACTGATTTGAAATGAGTTAAAAGTGGTGAAAAGTTAGTAAAAAATAAAGGAAAACCTTTTGAAGTTCTAAGCCACTTTCATGGGAAAGCATACTCATCCCATTGGGACCTTTGGTCTGTTTACTTATAGTTTTATTGTTGTTTATACAGATGAACTGTTTAGATGAATAAGGTTATATAGTGCACAGAATTCATTCATATTTTTCTCGTCCAGTTGCCAGTCTGTTCTTTCTAGGGGAGTTGTTAGCAACACAAAATGGTGAGGACAGTGACACTGAGGACGACTTCAATAATGAAGACGACCTCAACCTTGACTTCCTCCTGGACACCTCACATGATGAGCTCAAAGAGCTGTTAACCTTTAACTATCAGGAAGTGAGGAGGTATTTAATCTTTTATGTTTATCACCTTTAACTATCAGAAAGTGAGGAGGTATTTATTCTTTTTTGTTTGTTTACATATGAGGATGGGTATTTAAAGAATGGATTTAATTAAATGGACTGGTTGTTATGAATTGCATAATGATATCTTACTTGTACATGTCTGTTTCCCATTACTTACTGCTCCTTTATTTTTCAGTATTTTCTGCTAGGGTCATTCCCAGTCTCCCAGAGGAGGAGGATGTCCTCCCAGTCCAGTCAAAGATCAAGAGGAGGATGACTTGAAAGAAGGGGGCCATCAGTTACATACCACTACCTAAATACCAGCACAAGCCCAACTTGACCTTGAACCCTTGTCAATACTTGAGTCTCTCTTCATTATGAAGCTGAAGAATCATATTGTCTTCCAGATCAGCATCTACACCAGGAAGATGGATGTTACCATGCCATTCTACACCATGGGAGTGGTTTCCCTGCCAGCAGCCATTGAGGACTACAAGGCCATGAAGACACAATTTCCTCAAGTAGCAGATGCTATGTCCTCCAGATGTTTTCACCTCTTCAGGAGCACCCAACACCCCAATAAAATAAGCAGGCCAAGGGGACAGTAGGCCAATTTTTCAAGACCAATAATGAATACCATAACACAGATATGCCACCCTTGAACAGTCAGTGGATGAGGTGATGGTGGCATAGAACAGAACTTGAACAAGCAACCTGTAGCAATACATCAAGACCAAGCCAGATAATTTGGGGTACAAGGTGCTCTACAGGGTTATAAAAGACAAGATCATTCACATCATCATAATATACCAAGAAGCCATTACTTCTGCTGCCCATAATGACTGCCTGACTCCTGAAGGGGAGGAAATGAATCTTTGCACCAGGACTGTGGTTTCTCTTGCCATCGAGCACCCACAGAAATCTGCCATCTATGCCAACAACTTCTTCACAAGTACTGGACTTGTTGAATACCTCAAAGAGTAGTAAAGCCCATATCTACTATGCTGCAGTTTGGCAAGGCAGTGAAAGAAAAAAAAGGTGTGATGGTCTGATGTCATACACAAATATAATGGAAGGATGGGTGGCCTAGACAAGAGTAACATGCCAACGCATCCATACAAGACACCTCTCTGGGCCAAGCAGTGTCATGTGAAGATATCTGGGTATGCCCTAGGCCTGCATGTCATAAATAAATGGCTTCTGGTAAAGTGAAAGTGTACTCCAACAACATTAACCCCAATGTAAAATGCTAAAACTTAAGACTGTCTTTATAGAATGAAATACTTCGGTTTCCTCTATAAGTTCATTAATCCATTTACATTAAAATTAAAATCTTAATTTTCTCAAATACATACTTTTATTTCTTCCACTGTTACTGTATTATTTAATTCACATTTTACTCAGAGTCTACTGTATTCTTGGCACCACAGTACTGAATGACCAATCATCAGTCAATGAAAATTTGTCTTAAAATGGCAATTCCTGATGAAAGATATACCCAACAACTTTCTGTATCTCCTGTAGTTTGTTATTCTTTTGGGTTTCCATGTTCCACCAAGCTTCCCATCCACATCGAACAAAATTACAGATACTCCCATGGTAAGTCACTATGCAAGGGGGTGTAAAGTATGCACAGGCTGGAGTGAACTGGAGGGATGAGGTACAAAGGGGGTGATGTACCTTTAATAGGCTGAACCAAAGCTCCAAAACATATGACACACTAGAACACTACATCTGAGAGTTTGAAAAATAGAGCCTATTAGGGATATGTCTACATGAACAAGATACCTGAAATTCTAAGACTGTATCCACTTTATGCATCCATTCAGTAAAACCTAACAAATCAAGGCCTGTTAACTTATATGATGAAATAAATTTTTAAAAAAAGTCATGTAATTAGTATCAGCTCTCTGGGGTTTCATAAAGATCATGTGACTACCTTTTGCCTTCTACTCAAGGATGAGCATGAGGTGCACAATAAACTTGCTGGTGATACTGGCACAAATCAAAATATGAAGTGGTCAGGGGAAATCACAGACAGGTATGCAGGGTTTGGTTGTGGATATGGGGCTCTGATTTTAGTGCCTTATATATATATATATATATATATATATATATATATATATATATATATATATATATATATATATATATATATATATATATATATATGGATTTGTATGTAGCATTTATGGATCTGTAGAGGGCATATGATAGAGTTGATAGAGATGCTCTGTGGAAGGTATTAAGAATATATGGTGTGGGAGGCAAGTTGTTAGAAGCAGTGAAAAGTTTTTATCGAGGATGTAAGGCATGTGTATGTGTAGGAAGAGAGGAAAGTGATTGGTTCTCAGTGAATGTAGGTTTGCGGCAGGGGTGTGTGATGTCTCCATGGTTGTTTAATTTGTTTATGGATGGAGTTGTTAGGGAGGTGAATGCAAGAGTTTTGGAAAGAGGGGCAAGTATGAAGTCTGTTGTGGATGAGAGAGCTTGGGAAGAGAGTCAGTTGCTGTTCGCTGATGATACAGCACTAGTGGCTGATTCATGTGAGAAACTGCAGAAGCTGGTGACTGAGTTTGGTAAAGTGTGTGAAAGAAGAAAGTTAAGAGTAAATGTGAATAAGAGAAAGGTTATTAGGTACAGTAGGGTTGAGGGTCAAGTAAATTGGGAGGTAAGTTTGAATGGAGAAAAACTGGAGGAAGTAAAGTGTTTTAGATATCTGGGAGTGGATCTGGCAGTGGATGGAACCATGGAAGCGGAAGTGGATTATAGGGTGGGGGAGGGGGCGAAAATCCTGGGAGCCTTGAAGAATGTGTGGAAGTCGAGAACATTATCTCGGAAAGCAAAAATGGGTATGTTTGAAGGAATAGTGGTTCGAACAATGTTGTATGGTTGCGAGGCGTGGGCTATGGATAGAGTTGTGCGCAGGAGGGTGGATGTGCTGGAAATGAGATGTTTGAGGACAATGTGTGGTGTGAGGTGGTTTGATCGAGTAAGTAACGTAAGGGTAAGAGAGATGTGTGGAAATAAAAAGAGCGTGGTTGAGAGAGCAGAAGAGGGTGTTTTGAAGTGGTTTGGGCACATGGAGAGGATGAGTGAGGAAAGATTGACCAAGAGGATATATGTGTCGGAGGTGGAGGGAACAAGGAGAAGAGGGAGACCAAATTGGAGGTGGAAAGATGGAGTGAAAAAGATTTTGTGTGATCGGGGCCTGAACATGCAGGAGGGTGAAAGGAGGGCAAGGAATAGAGTGAATTGGAGCGATGTGGTATACCGGGGTTGACGTGCTGTCAGTGGATTGAAGCAAGGCATGTGAAGCGTCTGGGGTAAACCATGGAAAGCTGTGTAGGTATGTATATTTGCGTGTGTGGACGTATGTATATACATGTGTATGGGGGGGGGGTTGGGCCATTTCTTTCGTCTGTTTCCTTGCGCTACCTCGCGAACGCGGGAGACAGCGACAAAGTTCCTAGTTTTACCTTGCAGAATGGGAAGGCAGAGAGGCATGAAAAACAGAAAGAAAACAAGACACAAACGCTTTGATCTGACAACATATAAAGGCCTTTACAATTCCACTTCGTATCTTCTGCCAAATCATTGGCTACACAAACAGGCACTAACATCAACATGTCAACCAAACACTTCACCCATCCATTCTTTCATGTCTTTTTTACTAGGTTCTTCCTTACAAGTCCATACCACCCATTACAATATTTTAGAATCCTTTAGTGTTGTCACATCTAAGTAATTCTGATTTCTTCATTCCTTCTGTTATTCATCAAGCAGCCAAATGTATATCACCCTCTCAAAAAATAAATCATAATGTTTTATTTCTATCCAAAAACTAATGGTGCTGTGCCTGAAGATAAATAGCAACTTACCAAAAGACTACATATCAATGAGGCTTATCCAGACAGCATATCAACTGGGTTACATCTTTTCATTTTAAAGTCATATATCTGCCTGATAATAATATACATGTAAAGCTCCATAGACAAGCTTCTTTCATGGCATTTCAAATCAACAAAATAAAGAGAGTACACTACCTGTAAACACCATAGTGTTTTCCAGATGCTCGATCACCACAAATAGAGCACAAGTGCTTAGAACCCGACAAGGGGTGGCTTGGTGGATACTGATTAGGTGATGTACTCAGACTGTTGCTATTGCTTGAGCTGAGCATGTTACCACTGGATCCAATGGTGAAAGGAGGTGCTGATATGCTGGAAAACCAAGATATTTTGTAAAAATGATGATCATTTCTCAACTATCTCATAATGTACATAATGCAAAGCATGTTGGTAGGCTTTACTGGATCCTCTTAAAGCCTAATAAATTCAACTTTTTATGACAGCATGCATTATCACGAAATCACTTGTGTTCTCATATCAAAATTACACACTCAAAATGAGTGCAGAAATACACGTAATTCAACCTAAGAAGGAACAGATAATAAGGAGATCTATGACTGATGGATGCAACGATAGTTCAGCTCCCTCACTGTCTCAACAAAGGAAGTACTTGCTGTAAAGTACATAACTTAATAATGCAGACTATTTGCAAATGACCTGATTACATAAAAAGAAAATAAGAATTGTTGAATGTTAAGAAAAGCTACCTGGGTGATGCAGGTCCCCCATTGGTATTTGAGAAGTTTGAGGATGATGGTGAAAGCAGGGAGGCAGTGTCAGGTGTCACATTCAACGGTGACTGGCGATCCAGTGACCCTGACATGCCGATATCCAGACCTGTAAGAAAATACATTCCATTAAATCACTTTAAGAGCTACACTATAATACATTTTATATGACTTTTCTCAATAACCAGCAGAGGTCCAAGCAAAACCATATTCAAACACCATGATCCTTTAAATCTCTGAACTTTCTCCACACTTGAAATACTTCTCAAGCACATACAGTACTCCCCAACTTGTCTTTCTTTCTTCCTTATATTAAAACTTTTCTTGTACCCATTTCAAAGCTCTTTATTTAATCCATTCACCATAGCTTGGTCATATACAAAACTATTTTCCTTTCACTGTGGCTAGACTGTGTACATCTATTTCATTTTCTGTTCACACTACAGCCAGGTCAAACACTACATCTATTTCATTTTCTGTTCACTGCAGCTGGGATATATTCAGAAAAAACTCTTGATTTGGGTACCTCTGTGATGAAGCAAAATATACAGCCATTAATGCATGTAGTGTTATCCCTGCACTGGTAACAGAAGACTTAGCCTATATTTTCTCTATACAATGGTCAAAGTGACGATAAGGAGACTTGTATGAGATATGTGAAACTAAGACACTTGTACATAATAAATTTTAGTGATGAACATCCTAAGCAGTCATTCTGGTATTTGATATAAACACTTCTAAAAATTCCACACATCTCACTATGTATTCCTGACAATACTCATGACATGCCACATATGCCTGGTAGCACAGCAGTATAAGTTAATCCTTTGGATGGACTCTTTGACTGCAGGTGAATGAATTTCTAATAATATCAAATGCTGTATTTTATTTTCCTCCATAGAAACAAAATACATTTCTATTATCATGGCATTCACTGTGACTCCTCAAGAATCTAAAATGAATACCACACCATAATGTAATGGTATCTATGTGTGAGTGATGGACTTTAATTATGGTGCCAGATACCCATGCCACCCATGCTAACATAATGATGTGCAATGATAATGCTCTTATTTTAATGCTTTCCTTTTATGTAAAAACGTTTTCTGCCTATGTAGCACAGCACAGTACCACTATACTGATCAATATAAAACATAATGCTGTTTTTTCTGTCAAGGCCAACCCTGAAAAGGAAATTTCCTAGATGATTGGAGCAGCTGACAGATTATATTTGTACACATCATATTTCATATGCTTGCTGTAATAAAATAGCATTACTTTTCATGATGATTTACCTGATATTAACGCAAATCACACCAATATGTTACGTTAGTTTTCCATATCTGAAAAGCATATATGCATACGAATGGATTATAAGGAAGACTCAGGGTATTGAAAATGCCTGGGATATACCTCTGAGTATCTTTTGGCCTCATTGGAACACAATTAGCCACTTCCAATATGATTTACTGCTAAGCATCTATGCATATTTTGTGTGATTTTTTGATAACAAAACATATTTTTTACTACAAATCATTGGTTTCAACCAACTTCAGTGTCAAAGAGGAAAAATTACTGTCATATGAACAATCTAATTTTTCATATGAAAATGAAATTTTTGGGAGCAGGCCATGGAAATGAAATACATATCCAAAGCGTTAACCTCTTAACTCTTCTTTATGGATAATTATACAAGGTGAGTAACTTCTCTTAACATAAATTCACACATCAAGTCTCGTGCCTTTATTTCAAGGCTTAGCTGGTGGAGGCTGCTATAATGCAACTGCACAATAATTTTTCCCTACAGTAATTCATCTCCAGCCATGCCAATGACAGTGCATTCTCATGAGTTTCCTAGGCACGGACTGAGGAAAAGGGTAAGACAGGGATTAGGGTAGGGGTCTAGGTAGAAGGTGATGCAAAAGGCTAAGGCAAGTTTGAGGAAAGACAAGGACTTAGGGATGAGGTATAACAAGGACTGACGTAAGGGGTAGAGCAGGTATTGAAGCAGGGGTTGTGGTCGAAGATGAGGCAAGAACTGAGAAAGGGGAAGAGGTATGGGGTGAGGCACAGACTAAGGCTTGAGTAGGAGTAGAGAACGAGTTAGGAGAGAGGCAGGGATGGAGGCAGGAAGTGAGGCAGGGACTTTGGTAAGGGGTGAGGCAGGAAGTGAGGCAGGGACTTTGGTAAGGGGTGAGGCAGGAAGTGAGGCAGGGACTTTGGTAAGGGGTGAGGCAGGAAGTGAGGCAGGGACTTTGGTAAGGGGTGAGGCAGGAAGTGAGATAAGGGATGAAGCAGGGACTGGAGAAAAGTTTGGATAAGGGATAAGACAAGGGTCTAAGGCAGGAACTTAGACAGGGGTTGAGTACTTGGTAAGGTAGGGAATGAAGCAAGTGGCAAGGCAAGGACTGAGGTTCGACCGCCGTGGTGTAGTGGTTAGCGTTCATGACCATGATGCATTCACAGGCCGCCCATGGTTGAGTGCATAAATCAAAATCCTGGTTAAAGCAGTTGGTCCACAGTCAGCCCAGCTGTTCATCCACCCCTACGGGTTGGTTGATAAAATGGGTACCTGGATCAGGATAGGGTATATGGATGTGTATGTGTGTGTGTATATAATATTATATATTTTTATGTATCATACTTTGTCGGTGTTTCCCGCGTTAGCAAGGAAGCGCAAGAAAACAGGCGAAAGAATGGCCCAACCCACCCACATCCACATGTATATACATGCATGTCCACACATGCACATACCTATACATCTCAACGTATACATATATATATACACACACAGACATATACATATATACATATGTACATAATTCATACTGTCTGCCCTTATTCATTCCCATCGCCACCCCACCACACATGAAATGACTACCCCCTCCCCCCAGCATGTGCGCAAGGTAGTGCTAGGAAAGACAACAAAGGCCACATTCATTCACACTCATTCTCTAGCTGTCATGTATAATGCACCAAAACTGCAGGCTCCCTTTCCACATCCAGGCCCCACACAACTTTCCATGGTTTACCCCAGACGCTTCACATGCCCTGGTACAATCCATTGACAGCACGTCGACCACGGTATGCCACATCGTTCCAATTCACTCTATTCCTTCCAAACCTTTCACCCTCCTGCATGTTCAGGCCCTGATCACTCAAAATCTTTTTCACTCCTTCTTTCCACCTCCAATTTGGTCTCCCACTTCTCCTCATTCCCTCCACCTGACACATATATCCTCTTTGTCAATCTTTCCTCACTCATTCTCTCCATATGACCAAACCATTTCAAAACGCCCTCTTCTGCTCTCTCAACCACACTCTTTTTATTACCACACATCTCTCTTATCCTTTCATTGCTTACTTGATCAAACCACCTCACCACATAATGTCCTCAAACATCTCATTTCCAGCACATCCACCCTCCTCCACACAACACTATCTATAGCCCACGCCTCGCAATCACATAACATTGTTGGAACCACTATTCCTTCAAACATACCCATTTTTGCTTTCCAAGATAACGTTCTTGCCTTTCACACATTTTTCAATGCTCCCAGAACTTTCGCCCCCCTCCCCCATCTTATGATTCACTTCCGCTTCCATGGTTCCATCCGCTGCCAAATCCACTCCCAGATATCTAAAACACTTCACTTCCTCCAGTTTTCTCTCCATTCAACCTTACCTCCCTATTGACTTGTCCCTCAACCCCAGTGTACCTAATAACCTTGCTCTTATTCACATTTACTCTCAGCTTTCTTCTTTCACACACTTTTCCAAACTCAGTCACCAACTTTTGCAGTTTCTCACCCGAATCAGCCACCAGCACTGTATCATCAGCGAACAACAACTGACTCTCTTCCCAAACTCTCTCATCCACAACAGACTGCATACTTGCCCCTCTTTCCAAAACTCCTGCATTCACCTCCCTAACAACACCATCCATAAACAAATTAAACAACCATGGAAACATCACGCACCCCTGCCGCAAACCAACATTCACTGAGAACCAGTCATTTTCCTCTCTTCCTACTCGTACACATGCCTTACATCCTCGATAGAAACTTTTCACTGCTTCTAACAACTTGCCTCCCACACCATATATTCTTAATACCTTCCACAGAGCATCTCTATCAACTCTATCATATGCCTTCTCCAGATCCATAAATGCTACATACAAATCCATTTGCTTTTCTAAGTATTTCTCACATACATTCTTCAAAGCAAACACCTGATCCACACATCCTCTACCACTTCTGAAACCACGCTGCTCTTCCCCAATCTGATGCTCTGTACATGCCTTCTCCCTCTCATTCAATACCCTCCCATATAATTTCCCAGGAATACTCAACAAACTTATACCTCTGTAATTTGAGCACTCACTTTTATCCCCTTTGCCTTTGTACAAAGGCACTATGCAAGCATTCCGCCAATCCTCAGGCACCTCACCATGAGTCATACATACATTAAATAACCTTACCAACAATACAGTCACCCCCTTTTTTTTAATAAACTCCACTGCAATACCATCCAAACCTGCTGCCTTGCAGGCTTTCATCTTCCACAAAGCTTTTACTACCTCTTCTCTGTTTACCATATCATTCTCCCTAACCCTCTCACTTTGCACACCACCTCAACCAAAACACCCTATATATGCCACTCTATCATCAAGCACATTCAACAAACCTTCAAAATACTCATCCATCTCCTTCTCACATCACCACTACTTCCTTTCACCTTCCCATTAGCCCCCTTCACTGATGTTCCCATTTGTTCCCTTGTCTTATGCACTTTATTTACCTCCTTTCAAAACATCTTTTTATCCTCCCTAAAATTTAATGATACTCTCTCACCCCAACTCTCATTAGCCCTCTTTTTCACCTCTTGCACCTTTCTCTTGACCTCCTGTCTCTTGCTTTTATACATCTCCCACTCATCTGCATTATTTCCTTGCAAAAATTGTCCAAATGCCTCTCTCTTTTCTTTCACTAATAATCTTACTTCTTCATCCCACCACTCACTACCCTTTCTAATCTGCCCATCTCCCACGCTTCTCATGCCACAAGCATCTTTTGCGCAAGCCATCACTGCTTCCCTAAATACATCCCATTCCTCATCCATTCCCCTTACATCCTTTGTTCTCACTTTTTTCCATTCTGTACTCAGTCTCTCCTGGTACTTCCTCACACAAGTCTCCTTCCCAAGCTCACTTATTCTCACCACTCCCTTCACCCCAACATTCTCTCTTCTTTTCTGAAAACCTCTACAAATCTTCATCTGCACCTCCACAAGATAATGATCAGACATCCCTCCAATTGCACCTATCAGCACATTAACATCCAAAAGTCTCTCTTTCATGCGCCTATCAATTAACACGCAATCCAATAACGCTCTCTGGCCATCTCTCCTACTTACATACATATACTTATGTATATCTCTTTTTAAACCAGGTATTCCCAATCACCAGTCCTTTTTCAACACATAAATCTACAAGCTCTTCACCATTTCCATTTACAACACTGAACACCCCATGTACACCAATTATTCCCTCAACTGCCACATTACTCACCTTTGCATTCAAATCACCCATCACTATAGCCCGGTCTCATGGATCAAAACTACTAACACACTCACTCAGCTGCTCCCAAAACACTTGCCTCTCATGATCTTTCTTCTCATGCCCAGGTGCATATGCACCAATAATCACCCATCTCTTGCATTCCACTTTCAGTTTTACCCATATCAATCTAGAGTTTACTTTCTTACACTCTATCACATACTCCCACCACTCCAGTTTCAGGAGTAGTGCTACTCCTTCCCTTGCTCTTGTCCTCTCACTAACCCCTGACTTTACTCCCAAGACATTCCCAAACCACTCTTCCCCTTCACCCTTGAGCTTCATTTCACTCAGAGCAAAAACATCCAGGTTCCTTTCCTCAAACATACTACCTATCTCTGCTTTTTTCTCATCTTGGTTACATCCACACACATTTAAACACCCCAATCTGAGCCTTCGAGGAGGATGAGCACTCCCCGCGTGACTCCTTCTTCTATTTCACCTTTTAGAAAGTTAAAATACAAGGAGGGGAGGGTTTCTAGCCCCCCTACTCCCGTCCCCTTTAGTCGCCTTCTTCGAAAGGCGAGGAATGCGTGGGAAGTATTCTTTCTCCCCTATCCCCAGGGATATATATATATATATATATATATATATATATATATATATATATATATATATATATATATATATATATATATATATCCCTGGGGATAGGAGGGAAAGAATACTTCCCACATATTCCCTGCGTGTCGTACAAGGCAACTAAAATGGGAAGAAGCGAGGTGTGAGTGTGAGTGTGAGGTGTGTGTGTGTGTGTGTGTAAATCCTCCCCCTAACATTTTTGATTTTCCAAACGAAAAAACAGAGAAAGGGGCCATGTGAGGATATTTCCTCTAAGGTTCAGTCCTCTGTTCTTTATGCTACCTCATGAATGTGTTGTTCGTCGATGATACAGCTCTAGTGGCTGATTCAAGTAAGAAACTGCAGAGGTTGGTGACTGAGTTTGGAAGTTTGTGACAGGAAAAGTTGAGAGTAAATGTGAATAAGAGCAAGGTTATTAGGTTCAGTAGGGTTTAGGTACAAGTTAATTGGGATGTAAGTTTGAAGGGAGAAAAACTGGAGGAAGAAGTATTTTAGATATCTGGGAGAGGACTTAGCAGCAAATGGCACCATGGAAGCGGAAGTGAGTCATGGTTGGGGGAGGGGGCGAAGCTTCTGGGAGCATTAATGAATGTGGGGAAGGAGAGAACGTTATCTCAGAGAGCAAAATAGGTTGTGTACAGCGAGGTTGTACCATGAAAACAGACAAAAAGAGCCACATTCATTCACACTCAGTTTCTGTTATGTGTAATGCACCAAAGACACAGCACCCTATCCACATCAAGGACTCACAGACCTTTCCATGGTTTTCCCTAGATGTTTCATATGACCTGGTTCTGTCCTTTGACAGCACGTTGACCCCAGTATACCACATTATTCCACAGAGGAGAGATAGGTAGTATGTATGAGATACCTGGCTGTTCTGGCTATGAGTCAAATGGAGCACAAGGATAAAGGGGAAGAATGGCTTGGAAATGTCTTAGAAGAAAGTCAGGGGTTGGTGACTGGACAAGGGATAAGAAAGGAGTAGCACTACTCCTGAAGCAGGAGTTGTGGGAATGTGTGCTAGTGTAAGGAAGTAAATTTTAGATTGGAGTGGGAAATCTGCATATGCACCTAGTCATGAGAAGAAAGATCATGAGAGGTAAGTGTTTTGGAAGCAGCTGTGTAAGTGCCTCAGCAGTTTTGGTGCACAAGAGTGGGTATTAGTGATGGATGATGTGGGGGTGAAGGTAAGTAATGTGGCAGTTGAGGGTATACTTGGTGTGCATGGGGTATTCAGTGTTATGAATGGCTGAATGGTGAAGAACTTGTAGGGTTGTGTGCAGGAAAAAGATTGGTGATTGGGAATACCTGGCTTTAAAAGAGAGATTTTAAAAGGGAGGTTTTCGAGAAAGAGAAAAGTGAGTAAAAGAGCTTGGAAAGGAGACTTGTGTGAAGAAATACCAGCAGAGATTGAGCATAGAATGGCAAAAGGTGAGAGCAAATGAAATGTGGGGAGTGGAAGAAGTGATGGCATGTGCAAGAGATGCATGTGGTATGCAAAAGGTGGGTGGCAGGCAGATAAAAAAGGGTATTGAGTGGAGGGATGAAGAAATAAAGTTGCTTGTGAAAGAGAAAAGATAGGCATTTGGGCAGTACTTACAGGGAAGGAGTGCAAGTGATTGGGAGATGTATAAGAGAATGTGGCAGGAGGTCAAGAGAAAGGTGCAGGGGTTGAAAAAGTGGACAAATGAGAGTTGAGGTGAGACGACATCATTAAACTATAGGGAAAATAAAATCATCAAACTATAGGGAGGATAAAAAGATGTTTTGGAAGGAGGAAAACAATGTGTGAGAGACAAGAGAACTAATGGAACATCCATGAAGGGGGCAAGGGGAAGTGATAGCAGGTAATGATGAAGTGAGGAGGAGATGGAGTATTTTGAAGGACCGGTAATGTGTTTGATGATAGAGTAGCCGATTTAGGATGTTTGGTTGGGGTGGTCTAAAAAGTGAGAGAGTCATGGAGAGTGTTTTGGTGAAGAGAGAAGAGGTGGTGAAAGACTTGCGATACATGAAATGTGGAAAGGTGGCAGGAGTGGATGGTACTGCAGTTGAATTTATTAAGAAAGGAGGTGACTTGATGACTGGTTGGTAAGGATGTTCAATTTATGTATGGATCATGGTGAAGTACCTGAGGATTGGTGGAATGCATGTATTGTGCTACTGTGTAAAGGTAAAGGGAATAAAGGAGAGTGTTAACTACAGAGGTATGAGTTAGTTGAGCATAAATGGTAAGTTGTATGGGAGGGTATTGATTGAAAGAGCAAAGGTATGCACAGGGTATCAGATTGGGGAGAAGCAGGGTGGTTTCAGAAGTGGCAGAGGATGTGTGGATCAGGTGTTTGCTTTGAAGAATGTGAGAAATACTTTTAAAAACAGATGGATTTGTAAGTGGCATTTAGGATCTGGAGAAGGCACATGATAGGGTTGATTGAGATGCTTTATGGAAGGTTTTAAGAATATATGGTGTGGGAAGTACACTGCTAGAAGCAGTGAGAAGTTTTTATAAAGGGTGTAAGGCATGTGTTTGAATAGGAAGAGAGGAGAGTGAATGGTTCCCAGTGAAGGTCAGTTTGTAGCAGGGGTGTGATGTCATCATGGTTGTTTAATTTGAGTGAGGGAGGTAACTGCAAGTCTTGGAGAAAGGGGCAAATATACAGTCTGTTGATGATGAGAGGGCCTGGGAAGTGAGTCAGTCGTTGTTTGCCAATTATACAGCACTGGTGGCTACTTCAAGTGAGAAAATACATTAGTTGGTGACTAAATTTGGAAGAATGTGTGAAAGGAGAAAGTTGAGAGTGAATGTGAATAAGAGAAAGGTTATTTGGTTCAAAAGGGTTGAGGGACAAGTTAATTGGGATGTAAGTTTAAAAGGAGAAAAATTTGACGAAGTGAAGTGTTTTAGATATCTAGGATTGGACTTAGCAGTGGATGGAACCATGGAAGTGGAAGTGAGTCACAGGGTGTGGGAGGGGGCAAAGGTTCTGCGAGCGATGAAGAATGTGGAAGGAGATAACATTATCTCAGAGAGCAAAAATGGGAATGTTTGAAGGAATAGTAGTTCCAACAATGTTATACGGTTGCAAGGCATGGGCTATAGATAGGGTTGTATGGAGGAGGATGGATGTGCAGGAAATGAAATGTGTGAGGGCAATATGTCGTGTGAGGTGGTTTGATTGAGTAAGTAATGAAAGGGTAAAAGAGATGGGTGGAAATAAAAAATGTGTGGTTGAGAGTCCAGAAGAGGGTGTGTTGAAATGGTATGGACATATGGAGAGAATGAGTGAGGAAAGTGACAAAGAAGATATATGTGTCAGAGGTGGAGAGAACAAGGATAAGCAGGAAACCAAACTGGAGGTGGAAGGATGGAGTGAAAAAGATTTTGAACGATCAGGGCTTGAACATACAGGAGGGTGAAAGGCGAGCAAAGAATTGAGTGAATTGGAGCGATGTGGTATACCAGGGTCAACATGCTGTCAATGGACTGAACCAGGGCATATGAAGAGTCTGGAGTAAACCATGAAAAGGTCTTTGGGGCCTGGATGTGGATAGGGAACTGTGGTTTTGGTGCAATACACATGACAGCTAAAGACTGAGTACAAACGAATGTGGCCTATTTTGCCTGTTTTCCTGGCGCTACCTAAAGGAAGTCTTGAACTGTGGCACAAAGAAAAACATGATTTTTAATGGGAATGAATTCCAATGCCTCCGGTATGGGGAAAATTAGATAAAAAAAAAAACAATAAAGAATACCAGACAGACACTGTCATCAACCAAGTGAACACTGTGAAAAGACTATTTAGTAAAAATGTCTCATACCTAACTTGAGGTGAACACAAAATAACAGTTGCCACCTCCAGAAGGATGGTGGGCCAGATCCAGAAGACATTCAAGACAAGAAAAGAAAAACTACAAATGATAATATTCAATTAGCTAATTTCTTCACAAATTGAATATTGCTGTGTTCTAACATCACCCTACAAAGCAAGTGAAACTGCTGTAATAATTAGAAAATGTTCTTAGATATTTCACAGTTCATGGCTGAAATCTGGAAAATCCTAGAAGGTATAGTTCCCAACTTACAATTGAAAATAACATCCAACTGGCACGACAGGTACATTAGTGTACCAGACCAGCCAGGCTGTGGGGATGATGAGGTCCTGTGGGCTGCAGCTTCCAAAAGCTTGGTTGACCACAGACCCAACCTACCAGCCTAGACTATGACATCAGAAAACTCTCAAGGACTTCAAGAAGTATACTGAGAGCACTTTTTTGTTGGATATGCTTCCATATGCAGCAAATTTGGACTGTCTGTTGTTTATAAATTTCGATATATATTGCTACTTTCCTTAGCATTATTTAATAATCAACTTTCTGAACTGCTTCATCAAAATCTAGAAACAAGACGTCAGTTCTTTTCCCTTTCATTTGTGTTTAATATGCAGTATGTCATTACAAGACTGACTTTATTTGTACTGCAAGGGAAGGAATTTTACACTCTTGGGTCCCCATTTCTTGAACATTCTTTACAATCGTACAACTTTATATTTGCTGTCATTTTATCCCATTCATCCACCACATTTATAAACTATACTTCTTTTTTTAAGGAAGTTCTTGCTTAATGTCAAGCCATGTCCTCAGGTTGTCCTATTCCTAAATTATCAAAGTTTTACATAATCAAAGGTCACTTCTCTTTTCCAAAGTAGCAAACTTAAAGCCTATAACCTTTCCCTTAACTCAGCACTTTTAATTCTATCATCTTTGTTGCTCTCCTCTGAACTTTAATCCGTTCTTTAAGCTTATTTAGGTGTGGTGACCAAACTTGAGTAGCATATTCTAGTTTTTGGGCCTTCTGTATGATGTGAACAGCTTGCTGAGTAATTTCTTATTCAATTTCTTATGCTATTCTAATGTTTGCCAGCAGGTTTTTTGTCTCCTTAACTGTTCTTCTAAGGTCCAACTCTAGCGACGGATATAGGACAGTTGACTCCCAATTTTTTTCTACAAAGATTCCTGCAGCTTGATAATCACTGTTAGACACATGTATACTTACTAAAATATGTGGTCTTAAAGCCAAAATTTTCAGTAATCAGACTTTGAATATTCAAACATTCTATTTTCCATTATTTCAGCCTACATGCCTCTCTTCCCTGCCCATTATTCTAGCCTACCTGTCTCCCTCACTTCCTGCCTTGGACAACAGCATGGATGAAGGGAAGCAAGTAAGCTGGGATTAGGAAAGGGAGGAATGGTTGCTGGTAGGCTCCAATAATGGCAAAGAAAAAGGAAGGCAGGTTGGATGGGACATTGGCAGGAAGGAAAGGAGGTATATAGTATGGATTAAGGGAAGGGAAGAAGGGTCGTAAGCACGCTGTGATTAGGGAAGGGAGGCAGAGTTGTAAGTAGGCTGGGATAATGACAGGGAGAAAGGGAAACAGGGTTTATGGAGGGCAGGAAGGGATGCAGGTAGGCTGGGATAATGCTAGGGAGGAAGGAATGCAGGCAAGCTGGGATAATTGCAAGGAAGGGATGCAGGTAGGCTGGGATAATGGCAAGAAGGAAAGGATGCAGGCAGGCTGGGATAATTGCAAGGAAGAAGGGATGGAGGAAGACTGGGATAATAGCAGGGAGGAAGGGATGCAGGTAGGCTGGGATAATGGCAGGGGGGAAGGGTGATATGTGGGCTGAGATAATGGTAGCGAAGAAATGAGACAAGTAGGCTGATAAATGGCAGGGTGGATGGGATACAAGTAGGCTGGAATAATGGCATAGAGGCAGGTAGAATGGAAAATGGCAGAGAAGATGGCAAGTAGGTAGGTTGGGATAATGGTAGGGAGGAATGGAGACAGGTAGCTGGGATATTGGCATGGAGGAAAGGAAGCAGATTGGCTGGGATAATGGCAAGGAGTAAAGGAGGCAGGTAGCCTGGGAGAATGGCACGGAGGAAATGTGGAAGGCAGGCTAGGATAATGAGAGGGAGGAAGGGAAACAAGTAGGCTAGGATTATGGTAGGGAGAAAGGGAAGCTGGCAGGCTGAGATAATGGCTGGGAGTAAGAAGGAAGAGAGAGAAAAAAAGATATTTTTGGTATAACCAGTAAGGCATCTGTAGATCAGATGAGATTAGATTATGCTCATAAAACAAAGACCTATATCATCTATTGCACACCTACAATTTCTACAGCACATCAATTACATTATCAACAAAACAGTAGATACACTATCTACAGCACATTAATTACATTATCTACGGCACGACACCCAACCTATCTAGAGTACCTCTTCAGTGTCCACAGCAAAAGACCTATCTATAACAAAATACCTAAACTATCTACATACAACACATAAACTAGGTATCTACATACAACACCTACACTATTTACAGCACGATACTTATAACTACATCTTTAATGTCTTACTACAACATACCACAGCATTCTTGGACAAAAGTAAACATGTAATGTGTTGGATGCAGGATACAATCATATGTAGCATATTCCTCACATGTCTATTGCAACAATACAATACAGCCTGTCACAAGAGTCCACACCCTGGCTACAGGACAAACGCTGGCCACATAACAAGCCCTTCTCACATGACAACCCCTGGCCACATGACAACCCCTCGTTACAAGACAACCCCTCGTCACATGCCAACCCTTGCCCACATGACAATCCCTGACCTGTCATGACACTGCAACCGGTAGCATACGTGTGTATACTGAACATTTTCCAAGGTGTTGGTGAAGGAACGAAGGCTGGCGCTCCAGATCTACATGATGATCTTACAAGTAGAGTGTAACATCACCTACCGACCCGCACCAGACACTCTCTTCTTCCACCACCCTTCCCAGTGTTAGGTATCTCCACGCACTCAAGATGACGTCACATCCAATAACTCTCACCACCACTTGCTAAAGGAACTCAGCAGAAGTCGCAATACACACCAACGTACACATTTAAGCCAGAGAACCAGCAGCCACATAGCCAGAACCGGCAGCCACAGAACCAGGACCGGCAGCAACAGAGCCAGAACCGGCACAACAGAGCCAGCAGCCACAGAACCAGGACCGGCAGCAACATAGCCAGGACCACCAGTCACAGAGCCAAGACCTCCAGCCACAAAACCAGAACCAGTAGTCACAGAGCCAAGACCGGAAGCCACAGAGCCATGCCAGCAGCCACAGAGCCAAGACCAGCAGCCACAGAGCCAGGACCAGCAGCCAAAGAACGAGGACCATTAGTTATGGAGCCAAGACCGGCAGCCACAAAGCCAGGACCGGCAGTCACAGAGCTAGGACCAACAGCCACAAAACCAGGACCAGCAGCCACAGAGCCAGAACCGGCAGCCACAGAACCAGGACCGACAGCCACAAAACCAGGACCGACAGCCACAGAACCAGAACCGGCAGTCACAAAGCCACGACCTTCAGTCACAGAACCAGGACCGGCAGTCACAGAGCTCGGACCGGCAGCCACAGAACCAGGACCGGCAGTCACTGCGCCAGGACCGTCAGTCACAGAACCAGGACCGGCAGCCACAGAACCCGGACCGGCAGTCTCAGAGATAGGACCAGCAGTCACAGAACCAGGACCGGCATTCACAGTGCCAGGACTAGCAGCCACAGAGTAGGGGTTGGGGAGGCAGAACAGTAAAGTGAAGATCTCACATCATTTACTGCACACATGAAATCGATGTAAACCATTAGCCTTTGTAGGCCAACCTGGGTCAAATCAATGGTTTACGGTTTTCAATGATTTCATGAATACAGTACATGCTCCCAGATACAGAATCTACCGTTGTGCCTCTGATGCTGATTTACAGTGGTGTCTGGCCTGAGTGTAGACGGGTTTACCCTTTTGCCCATTAAATAGCGTTAGGTGCCGTGGGCTCCTATGCATCACGGCCTTAAGATGGGTATTTTTTGTCCGAGTTCCATCGGATATATTCACTTGTTGTCGTTCATTTAAGCTAGGGTCGACTTCTGGGCATGCTGTGGTAAAATGTTTTACACACACACACACACCACTGTAGTGTCCGGTGCAGGAGTGGTTCCTAAAGCAAGCACACAATCTCTGGGGCCGACGGAGTACGAGGGGGATGGATGAGCTTGGGGGTCGGGGGGTGAGGGACTTTCACTGCGTGCCCCACATCTACTCAGCCCCGCTGGCCACTGCCTTCCTCCTCTTGCTCCCTTTTTCCCGTTGTTGACGTTCTTTCCCCCTAATAACTCTTCCGAAAAAGCGGAGGCATTTCGTTTAATATAAATTTCTCGTAGAATTTCGTGTTACTGCGAAAAGTTAAGGGTAGCGAGGCGAGGGGGACCTCACCCACATCTAGGCCAGCAATATAAGGGACACCAGCAACATGATCATGAGAGGAGTGGTGGATGCATGAGGAGCCAGTCAGACGGCGGCTTCTTGTTGCTGGTGCTGCCATACCTGGCGGCCATATCCTGACGATGACAGTTGATATACAACTAGTAACTGTAAGGACTGCTAAGGCATGACCAAGTAGGGCACTGGCATCTCTGCACGGAGCACTATAATAAAAAGTACTCAGGTATACAGGCACTGCTGTAGCAGGCACACAAGCTAATCTCGTTACGGTTTGATACACTCAAACGTTATCCTTGTTTAAAGGTTTCCAAGTGACTTTCCCCACACATAGTGACAGACACTGGACGGGCAAATCATGCCCCAATTCTTCCCGTCCCGGATGAAGGGAATGTAGGATCATGCAAATAATAAAATAATCAGAATTATAGATTTGACTCTTCAAGGTAGGAGAGTTTTAAGAGGAAAGAAAAGAAAAGAAAAACAGTTCCACGGACGGGGGGGGTATCATAATGATCAATCCTGGTCTCCAGAAAAAAAAAAAAAAGGGAAGCAGAAGCCATAGCGCGTCACAGGTCTAGAACACACGCAGCCAACTCGTGAGAGAAGTGGTCACTCACTACCTGTACCACAGGCAGAGGCCAGCAACATCACCGCAGACAGACATGGATGGCTGGAGACACGTCATCCCTGGAAAATTAATGAAGCGAAAGGCTCCACTCTGGTTAATAAAGAGGTGGAGGAAGAGCCCCTCCACCACCATCACCACGTTCTAAATATATGAACAGTAGTTCCTACTGGGGCAAGTAAGACCCTGTTAATATCAAATAGCTGCTCACAAGAAGCATAGTTGCGGCACCTACGCGTAACACCCCCAAACTCTGAGGAGCCGCCCACCATGCAGGGAGGCAAGGCCGAGCACTGCTGACATCTAGTGGTCGGCCCGAGGAGGTGGTCACACGGACGGCAAGAAGAGCTGGCCCCCAAGAGGAACGGGCGTGCACACTACAACACCACCCGCCTCAAACATTCAATTTCTTCAACTGATGACCGTCTTCCCCCTGGCCACCACATTCATGATGACAGTCTTTCCCTGGCCACCACACTCCTGATGACTGTTTTTCCTCTGGCCACCACACTCCTGATGATCGTCTTTCCCCTGGCCACCACACTCCTGATGACCGTCTTCCCCCTGGCCACCACACTCCTGATGATCGTCTTTCCCCTGGCCACCACACTCCTGATGATAGTCTTTCCCCTGGCCACCACACTCCTGATGACCGTCTTCCCCCTGGCCACCACACTCCTGATGATCGTCTTTCCCCTGGCCACCACACTCCTGATGACCGTCTTCCCCCTGGCCACCACACTCCTGATGACCGTCTTCCCCCTGGCCACCATACACACACTCTGGATCAAGTTCCTGCCTCATACGTGGTGCAGTAGATGATAACATGGCGTCCAGTATTGCCACGCCAGCCGCCTCTATCTCACAGCCACACATCCACCAAGAACATTACACCTGCACTGAAGCTGGACTGGTGTGTGCTATATCTGGACTAGTTCAGCTGCAGCATATTAGTCCAGCTGTACCACACGAGTCCAGCGTGATACAACTGGACTAATATGCTACAGCTGGACCAGTGTGATACAGCTGGACTAGTATGCAACAGCTGGATTCATATGCAACAGCTGGACTTGTATGCCACAGCTGGAGCAGTATGCCACATCAGAAGGCACTCTAGGAGCAACCCTAAAGTTAAGGAGAGGATGACCAGCTGCAGGATAGATGTCAACACTTCTTGACTCGTGACAACATCAGCAGCAGCACCAACACCAGACCCGAGATATTGTCTCCAGCAGGCGGGTGAGGTGAGGTGAGGTGAGGTGAGGTGAGCGACGCCTGCTGGACCACCCCCTCCCTCCACCTACTGCTCACAATACATACTACACCACAATACTGCCTATACATTCCCTACCACAGTGGAGTGTCAGTTGGGAGCGGGCCCCACCTGGTGGAGCGCCTGGCTCCCACCACCCACAACCCTGGCAACAGTCAATGGGGAACCCCTGAGAGCAATGCTACTCACCCCCCCCCCCCCCAAGGTTACGGGGTCAAGGGTAGGCGTGAGAGCCCGACGCGGCACAACCACCACCGCCCCCCCCCCCCCCCCACCTTCCTCTTCCCCGAGAACAACATAATAACAATGTGGGTGGGAGCCCCAGCCAAGACGCAGCCCACACCACACAGTGTGGGTGGGAGCCCCAGCCAAGACGCAGCCCACACCACACAGTGTGGGTGGGAGCCCCAGCCAAGACGCAGCCCACACCACACAGTGTGGGTGGGAGCCCCAGCCAAGACGCAGCCCACACCACACAGTGTGGGTGGGAGCCCCAGCCAAGACGCAGCCCACACCACACAGTGTGGGTGGGAGCCCCAGCCAAGACGCAGCCCACACCACACAGTGTGGGTGAGAGCCCCAGCCAAGACGCAGCCCACACCACCCAGTGTGGGTGGGAGTCCCAGCCAAGACGCAGCCCACACCACCCAGTGTGGGTGGGAGCCCCAGCCAAGACGCAGCCCACACCACACAGTGTGGGTGGGAGCCCCAGCCAAGACGCAGCCCACACCACACAGTGTGGGTGGGAGCCCCAGCCAAGACGCAGCCCACACCACCCAGTGTGGGTGGGAGTCCCAGCCAAGACGCAGCCCACACCACCCAGTGTGGGTGGGAGCCCCAGCCAAGACGCAGCCCACACCACCCAGTGTGGGTGGGAGTCCCAGCCAAGACGCAGCCCACACCACCCAGTGTGGGTGGGAGCCCCAGCCAAGACGCAGCCCACACCACACAGTGTGGGTGGGAGCCCCAGCCAAGACGCAGCCCACACCACACAGTGTGGGTGGGAGCCCCAGCCAAGACGCAGCCCACACCACCCAGTGTGGGTGGGAGTCCCAGCCAAGACGCAGCCCACACCACCCAGTGTGGGTGGGAGCCCCAGCCAAGACGCAGCCCACACCACACAGTGTGGGTGGGAGCCCCAGCCAAGACGCAGCCCACACCACCCAGTGTGGGTGGGAGCCCCAGCCAAGACGCAGCCCACACCACACAGTGTGGGTGGGAGCCCCAGCCAAGACGCAGCCCACACCACACAGTGTGGGTGGGAGCCCCAGCCAAGACGCAGCCCACACCACACAGCGTGGGTGGGAGCCCCAGCCAGGACACAGCCCACACCACACAGTGTGGGTGGGAGCTCCCAGCCAAGACGCAGACACACCACACATCTCCCCTAATGATGTGATTATTACACGAAAGTGCACTTGGAAACTTATCGTGTTTCATTTTCCCCGTGGACTCATAGGAATATATATATATATATATATATATATATATATATATATATCCCTGGGGATAGGGGAGAAAGAATACTTCCCACGTATTCCCTGCGTGTCGTAGAAGGCGACTAAAAGGGGAGGGAGCGGGGGGCTGGAAATCCTCCCCGCTCATTATCTTTTTTTAATTTTCCAAAAGAAGGAACAGAGAAGGGGGCCAGGTGAGGATATTCCCTCAAAGGCCCAGTTCTCTGTTCTTAACGCTACCTCGCTAACGCGGGAAATGGCGAATAGTTTGAAAAAAAAAAAAAAAAATATATATATATATATATATATATATATATATATATATATATATATATATATATATATATAACACATTCGCCATGTGGGTGGTAATATATATATTTTACCACCCACATGACAGTGAGTCACCACGGGCAACTGTATGGGTTCGAACCATGGGCACGGCAAGCAGCCTACACCCAACCCAGGTGTTCATCCTCCCCCACGGAGCTGCTCGCTAAAAGGGTGTCAGGCTTAGGCTGTGGTGCGTGCGTGTGTGTGTGTGTGTGTGTGTGTGTGTGTGTGTGTGTGTGTGTGTACACAGAAGTAAAGACAAGGTTAGGAGACGGGGTAACACGAGTTAAAAACTCTCTCCACGTAACACACACACACACACACACACACACACACACACACACACCTCAGCAAGTAAACAGCTAGGTAGAGTTCTCTTGGGCTATGTAATACCTCATCTACTATAACACCATAACTCAAGTTATCATTTATCTACTCAACACCTCAGGTTCAAATCATCACCACTCAGTACATAATCGTGTATGCACCAGAGAAATTCATCAGTACAACGTCCAGTACATCTGCTACTCTGAGTATGTACATGTACGTACTACCATGTGCTCCACCAGAGCCCACGTGGTAATATGCAGCCTCCACCTTGCTCTTCACCTGTTCTATGATTTACTAAGTTACTATCATGACCTCCACGTCTTCCACTGTCTCAACCGTGTATTTGGAGCCGAGAGGCTGCCAAAATTGGAAAAAAAAAGTTCATCATTATCATCATTATATTTATCATCTCACCATCATCATCATTATAATCATCATCACCATCATTATCACCACCTTCATCCTTATCATCATCATCATAATCATTACATCACCATCATCATCATTACATCATCACCATCATTATCACCACCCATCATCATTACATCACCATCATCATCATTACATCATCACCATCATTATCACCACCTTCATCATCATCATTACATCACCATCATCATCATCATAACATCACCATCACCATCATCATCATCATTACATCATCACCATCATTATCACCACCTTCATCATCATCATTACATCACCATCATCATCATCATAACATCACCATCACCATCATCATCATCATCACACGTTCAATCATTAGTAGTGGTGTGGTGAGGTCTGGTCGGGAGGTGTACTCTCAAGTGGTGGTGGTGGTGGTGGGAGCAGGTGGTGCCAGCCTCCCCCACCCGCACATAACGCAGCCTTCCCCCCACACACACCGCCCGCCTGGAGGCCAGGGTCACCCTCCACGGGGAAAAGATGGCTCATACGTCAGGCACGAGAGACACCGACCCACAAGAATGGAAAGGAAAAGCCAGAGGTAAAAGCTGACGGTACGCTGATTGGATGAGCGGAGGGAGAGAGAGAGAGAGAGAGAGAGAGAGAGAGAGAGAGAGAGAGAGAGAGAGAGAGAGAGAGAGAGAGAGAGAGAGAGAGAGAGAGAGAGAGAGAGACGGACGTAACCAACCTGGTGAGAGACTGGGTGGACGCGGGGTGTGTCTGTAATGGATACTTCAGTAAGGCGGGCCGGGGTGGGCGACCCACTTCCACCCACACCTCTCACACGCCACACGAACATACACACTGGTCACATACATTCCTCTACCTCCACTACAAACATCTGATGTAATTATTCCCAGTGCAGACACATGCTGTACCCACGTGTCCTGTGGTTTGTATTATCACATTCCTTACATTATCATCAATATTGACATGTTCAGTGCCAGTAAATTCTGTGACAGCATCTTAAATGTTACGTATCTTTGGCCTTTTCTAGTACTCTCAGTGTCAATGGACTGTACACCACTACAGTGTGTATATGTAATTTGTTTATATGTGATTCTCGTACGTTTCTCCATCTATCCTCTGTATTCCTATGCAATGTTAAGAGGATAGCCATTAAGTACGACTTACGTTACAGTTGTATTACACAAACGTGGTTCACTATGTAACTGCATCACTTACGAGCTGACGTAGCCTAGACCTCCCTCCTCCGACGGGAGATGATGGTCGGCCCCCAACCTGGGACCATTCCCGACGGGGCCCATCTGTCACCCTCGTACGCTGAGGTACTGACCCACTGGCACACCCTATACTTGCCTCCACCTACCCCTCGATATGTACGCACCCTTCACCCATCCTGTCATCAAAATGCTCTGTCAATGTATTTATAAACAATAATTTTTCTAATATGAAAAAAAAAACGTCTCAAACATCCACCAACAAGACTTATTATGTTGGCAGACTCGCCAGGGGAGGACCAAACCCTCCTTAATATAAACAATATTAGATGTGAGTTAATGCTCCTCCACCAGCAACGTAACCTTGGTATTTCCCTTCACCTTGTGATGCCAAAACTTATACCTTCCACCGTGGCCAAGAGCCAGGAGTGAAGACACCACAAGCCAAGATGAACCTCAGTCCCGAGGTCAGTATGTGAAGGCGGCAGCGCCACACTGGACACACTTTACACACGTACAAGTAAACCCTAATGCCTTCAGCCCAGCACAATTAGTAGTCTCATTTAGTAGCACGAGAAGTGAATGTGATTTACCCAAGTGTGTGGCTGGAAACCATAACCTGGGAGGGAAGAGTGGACATATGATCCGGTTCAGCTACTGATGATCACGGTTAACATCTACATGGCAAGTCTGATCCACACCCTAGCACAGTTAAGCGAACATGGTGATTATATCTTGAGGTTAATGACGAGCGTTACCTATGGCCACCAGGGTCCTGCCTCGTCTCACGCCTCACGCTCAACTCACGGCTCAGAAGACGAGTCATTACAATGACTTGCGCAACAGTCCATCAATATCATTAGTCATCTTAACTACAACAGATGGTCACAGGTGGTTACAAGTACCACAGGTGGTCACCAGCAGGACATGGTAACAACACCAGGATGGTCAGTGCTGACAAACCTCCACCGGCCCCACAGTTGCTGCAGGACCATCGCCCACCACAAGGGAAGGCAGACCCGACCCGACACGGACCACCACATACTGGAACTAGGTTCCATGTCTGAATCTGACCTGAGGAGTGCCCGGCCCCAGCCAGGCGTGTCATCATGTCCCCCGGATCCTTAACACTAACACAGCAGATCCCATGATCAGACGACTACCTGCTGGCTAGGATGTACCACACCCAGTATCTTGAGGACGCGGCCACATGCACTCCTCCTCCACATCCGCTCCATCTCTCTTGTGTGACGTCCGTCGCGTCTCGTGTCAACTGCTTCTACCAACCAGGAGTTGTGCAGGGTTTCCATCTGCAGCAGAGGCAACCCAGACAAAGATAATGCCTCCAAACCAAGTGTCCTTCCATTACATTTTTCTAAATCCCCCCCTCACAACTTTTCCCATTGCCTTTGATGGATCTACATGCGTTCCAACATTATTTGGTATCGCCTTAATCAGTTAACGTATGACGGAAACCATATAGTACACATACAGCGAGGAGTTACTTTTAAGAAGCTGGCAGTCCTGTCCAGATGCCGAAAACTCCATCGTGAAAAGTTGCTCTAACCACACACACACACACACACACACACGAACTCATCATTCCTCCTTGTGTGGTAAAGTGCACTACTTCCTCACCTGGAGAGGTTCACACACAACTTACTTATCTGGCCAGAGTCGAGTCTGATGTAATACTAGCTATCACCTCGAACCATCTGATCTTAAAGCATGGCCTACTTACCTCCCGCCATGACTCTCTCTCTCTCTCTCTCTCTCTCTCTCTCTCTCTCTCTCTCTCTCTCTCTCCTATAGCGATTACTCTGGCTTCTGCTCCAGAGAAGCATTGTGCTAGTGGTGAGGCGACGTAACACCCGGTGAGCCAATGTGCCACATGATCACTGTATGGCCGCTGGCACCTCAAGAACGGGCCGTTATGATGTCTGTTTCTTCCCTTACACCGCCGAGTTTTGTAACGCTTCGCCTACTCGAGTCTTCCCGTACAGACATGACCAGACACTTTATAAAATGCATGTTTTAAACTCCTGGATTATGTTTTTATTCTTCTTACTTTAGTCTTGTTTTATACCTTATACACAAGATTTGGCTTTGACGAGGAGGACTTCTGTCCGTGACCGGAACCTTTGACACGAAAACAAAATAAGTGGTAAAGGATCCGTTCCTCACACGGTACGGCTGGATGAACTATCAATATGCAGTAAATATGGAAGGTCGTGGTGATGACACACGTGATTCGACCCTACCCTCGAACACGACCTGAGGCCTGATGGAACGGCCTCATCTGACCAAGATGCCAACAAACTGCATCATGACTGAGCAAGGCTGTGCTGGAGCGACCTGTAACCAAGGTGAGAATGGGTCACACACGAGTGCCTCCACATAACTTTTTCTCCAGAAATGAGGTTCAAGGAAAATGAGTAATCTTGCTTATATATATATACATATATATATATATATATATATATATATATATATATATATATATATATATATATATATATATATATATATATATATATATATATCATTTAACAAAGCCAGAGACGAGGAAGTGAAGTGGGTCGTCCTTGAAATAGCCTGGTCTTGTGAATGTATCACTCTTCTCCACCTTCCCAAACGGGAATAATCTTAGGGACTATCCAAATTATCCCAGGAACATCAATCATTATGGGAAGTCCTGTCTGTAGTCAGGGATACTGCTGTAAACCGAGACACAAAGTTTGCTACGGACATGCTGATGGAGGGACTTTGACACAAGGATCATTCACCGCAAATTCAAAATCTACGGGATTGATAGTTTAAAGGGACGAACGCACGAAAGGTTATCAGCACCACGGACACAGCTTGTCCCTGCGCTGCGCCCCCTCATTCTCAGAGGACAAGGTGGGAGGGAGTGAGGGAGGGAAGAAGGGGTAACATTCCTCATTCAGGTGAGTGAGACGCCTGCCTCCCTGCACACAGCTGCTGCAGTATACGTGAAGAAGTCTCCCCCGAGACATCATGACCGAGGGTACATATATACATATAGGACGCCCCTCACAAGTGCACAACCATGCAGATGGAACCACAACAGAATGAAAAGTAGTGAACAAACCTGATGCGTGCCAGGGCTGGCTGGGGCCGCCTCCACACCACTCACCTGGAAGAGAGGAAAGACGATTATTACCAAGATTACATGACACAACCTACACCACAACACGTCGATACAGAACACTGACAACAAAAAGGCAACAGGAGGAACAGATGATCACTGTCACTGGTATGGAAGTGCAATGGGAGAGACGGAGAGAGTGGGAAGGAGGGAGGGAAGGAAGGAGGGAGGGAGGAAGGGAAGGAGGGAGGGAGGCAGTGGTATCCCATGCCACAGGAGTGGACCACATCCGCCTAAGGCAACACTGTTGAGCAAGGTACACCGCTCACCACTAACTGCCCGTCTTCACTATACCTTCCTGAAGGCCTCGCTCACACCACCACCACCACCACCTGTTGCACTCCCTTGGCCTCATGGTGGGGAGGGGGGGGGCGGCTTCCTCGTGCTCCTCCTCACTCCGTGAAGACGTCCCCTTCCCCATGGTAGCAGGCGAGGTGCCACTGCCCTCCAGGATGAACCAAGCTCATTCCTCCAGCCACGGTACAGCCTGAACTAGATGGAAGCTTAAACTGATTCTCGGGGATGAAGAAAATATAAGGCTCCCTGAAGTACCTCAGAGAACAGGAAGCAACATTAAAAGAGGATATGTAAAACAGGCCAGGAGCTGTGGTTACGATACCTCCACCCACCAGGTCCTGCCTCTGGTCCTCAAGTTCCAGGTTCCAGAGGAAGACCTTCAGTAATTAGGGTGATAATGCTAGTCACAGAAAGTTATGGCGTGAGGATGGCCTTCACATCTACAAGCTCTGAGGACACTACTAACACCCTGTTATCTCCATGGCTGTTCTCTCTACTAATGTCTGGCCGTAGCTCTTTCTAACAGTCACCTGTCAGCGTCGCCATCACCCACACAACCAACCATGACCACTGCAGACTATGTAGGTGACCTGGGCAACAAGAGTGAGCGGTGCGGCAGGTGTCATCATGCTCCATCAGCAGTGGTGGTGGTGAGGGTGGTAGTGATGGCAAGAAGCCGGATGGAGGAGGTTCCCTTCCACCCGCCACACACTTACCTTGGGTGTGGCCAGCAGACACCTTCGCCAGGAGACCACTGGCGGCAGTACAAGGCCTCCAACACTGACACGTGAGGCTGGCTGGAGTGGCCTAACGCCCTTGCTTCGTCCGACACCCGGCGGCACCACCACACCACACAACACTACCAACCACCACCACTCCTCCCCAACCAACCAGCACCCACTGGGGCATGGCTGCTCCCCAGCCCACCTCCTACAAAACATTACGAGCGACGGTCAGCCTACCATCCCTAGTACTAGGGCTCGGGATGCGCCAGCAGGCCACCGCCCTCCCCTACTGTCTCACCACTGCCACCCTGTCCCACTGTACGTAGAAACTAGAGTCTGTCTCCTGACGGAGGCGGGGAAGCAGGTTGGGCAAGAAGCGCTGCACCATCATACACAGCCCGAGGATGAAGGACCACTGCCACCAGGCAACAGGGCACTACATGACCCTGGGACACAAGAGCAGCAAATGAATGTAGGGCAAGGATCTGCCAGACACATGCTAAAAGTGGCACACCGGACACTGGGGTCGTCTGGTGGAAGAGGGTAAAGACAGGGAAGGCAGTGTCATGGGCAGACGAGGATAACACAATGAACAGCAATGATGAAAGAAGCGACACCACCACCAGAGGTACTGAGCAGGAGAGTTCAGGTTACATACGTGAGGAGAAGCAAGCAACAGGCAGGCAAGGTTGAGAGAGGAGGAGAGATGGTCTTATAAACGAAGTCAAAAAAGCAAAGGCGCTTTACTATATGTAGTGACGAAAATATAGGCGACACTCCCGTACGTTGTAAGTAAGACAAGCTGGACGCACCAGTCACGAGAAAATTAAAAACCTTTTTCCCTAATTCACCATAAACAAACTGTCGGTTGGCGCCTAGTCAAGTTAAGGGACTCAAAGCGAAGAGTTACAGAGGACGATACGAGGATGTGTCAGGATGTGACGAGTTCGAAAGTAAGTGTTCTTGCTCTGGAAGACCATTATCGCCCTAACACTAGAGAAATGAAATGGGTAGGAGGTCTTAGGAAGCATCGAGATATCTGGATATAAGACCATGATCGCAATACTAGGGCATCCTGACCCATACAACAAGGATTCTGACTCGGATGCAATTTCGCATATGTGCCGCCCATGCGAATCTGTAGTTACCTCCTAAAAATACTGCTCAAAATGTCACTGGAGAAAGGCAAAGTGCCAGGGGGGCGGCAAAGGGCAAGTGTCATACCCATGTTTAAGTAAGACGCCGGTGAGAGCCACGGAGCTACAGGTGGGTCCTCCTGACGAGCGAGATATAACAATAAATGAATGGTATCCTATAGAGAGGAAACCACAAAGTGAGAGAAAACATGGTTTCAGGGAGAGGAAGTTGTACATAACGAAACGTAAGGTTTCTACGAGAGAGTGAGCGTTCTTCTGGACACATGAGGTAGCTGGGTGGAAGGTTTGTACCAGGAATGCCTCGCCGCCCTAAAAAAAAAATACTCGACATCACTGCATGGGAGGCTTGAATCACCAAGCAGGAGCATGGGAGGGGAGACACTCCCTTCAGTGGAAAGGAGATATTACCTTAGTGGAAGGGAACATGGGAGGGCGACACACGTCAGGCGGAACCTTCTCGAAATGGGTAGCGACCAGAGGGACGCCGCAGGTTAGGTTCTGCCATCTATGGCAATGACACTTGGCAGAAGGTATCCACTCCTACCTAACTATGTTTGCAGGCGACGCTAAAGTCATACGGGAAATAATGAGCGAGAAGGATTGCATCGACTTACAAAGGAACCTAGATATGCCCCATCTGGAAGTACATGGTCGATGGAACTCAACCCGAATACAAATAAAAGTTAAGTCTCACTGAAGGAAAGCCTAAATGTTATCTGTTGGGATGTTACCTGCAAGAATGTGCGTGTTTGTATGTGTGAGACACGCCTGAGGGTCGACACTGTCCGTATTTGTCGAAGAGAAGAGAGAGACTGTCTGCTGGGAAGTATTAGACCAGCATATAGGGTTGTGCATAAGGATATATTCAGCAAGGTGTTCACGTTCTCCATATGGCGCCCATACCAGACTTTGTCCTCTCAGCTTTGGTCATCGCACCTAACGAAGCACAAAGAGCTAACTGAGAAGGTCCACAGGAGGGCAATAAAACGGTACCAGAATTAAGGTAGATGAGTTTCAGGGGGGAAAGCTAGAGACCTTAAATTTGCTTACCTTGGAGGAGAGAAGAATAAGGGGGGGAAGACCTGATCACAACCTTTAAGATTCTAAACCAGACTGACGAGGGAGACAGCGACCACTTCTTCGAAAGACGCAGGATTTGGGCAACCACATGAAATAAGGCAAAAAAAACTAGTTAAAAAAAAATTGTGCAGGAGAACTTTTAAATTGCGGGAGTGGTGGATGGATGCAACATGCTGACCCACGAGATAATAAATGCGGGCAGCGTACAGGTAGGTGTCTGAGACGATGGCTGATGGGGCTAACGAATGGTGCAAGAGATGTGAGACCTGCGAGTAGACAAACCTCCCACCTGGCAGAGTACACATAGCTAAACACATGTACCGGGCAGGACAAGGACGGGAGAGGACACTAAACGGCACAACAGGTATGGGACAGAACACATATATACGTCAGGACACATGGACGTCCGGACAGGTATGGGAGGCGATACATATAAGGCCGGACAAGTATGGGTCAAGAAACATATAAGGCAGGCGAGGTACAGAGCGGAGGTGAGGGCGGGAGGAGGCGAAGGTGAGGGCGGGAGGAGGCGAAGGTGAGTGCGGGAGGAGGCGGAGGTGAGTGCGGGAGGAGGCAGAGGTGTGAGGCAGGCAGCGGGTGGGCCTCACAACACGACAAATGGCAGGTGAATACAGGAGGGACGACGCACCTCGCCGCCCTGATGAAGTATTGAGGCAGCAACATGACGCTTAAAGGAGAGGCTTCGCTTTCCCGCCCGATCCCCAGGGTCGCACCTGGCGCCCCCACCCACCCTAGGGTCGCACCTGGCACACCAGGCACACTGGCACAGCAAACACACTGGCTGGTGGTGGTGGTGGTGGCACACCAGGCACACTGGCTGGTGGTGGTGGCACACCAGACACACTGGCTGGTGGTGGTGGCACACCAGACACACTGGCTGGTGGCGGTGGCACACCAGACACACTGGCTGGTGGCGGTGGCACAGGCTGGTGGTGGTGGCACAGCAAACACGCTGGCTGGTGGTGGTGGCGGCACACCAGACACACTGGCTGGTGATGGTGGCACACCAGACACACTGGCTGGTGGTGGTGGCGGCACACCAGGCACACTGGCTGGTGGTGGTGGCACACCAGACACACTGGCTGGTGGTGGCACACCAGACACACTGGCTGGTGGTGGTGGAACACCAGACACAATGGCTGGTGGTGGTGGCACAGCAAACACACTGGCTGGTGGTGGTGGCACACCAGAAACACTGGCTGGTGGTGGTGGAACACCAGACACAATGGCTGGTGGTGGTGGCACAGCAAACACACTGGCTGGTGGTGGTGGCACACCAGACACACTGGCTGGTGATGGTGGCACACCAGACACACTGGTTGGTGATGTGGCACACCAGGCACACTGGTTGGTGGTGGTGGCACACCAGACACACTGGCACAGCAAACACACTGGCTGGTGGTGATGGTGGCACACCAGGCACACTGGCTGGTGGTGGCGGCACACTAGACACACTGGCTGGTGGGGAGGTAGGCACACCAGACACACTGGTTGGTGGGGAGGTAGGCACACCAGACACACTGGCTGGTGGGGAGGTAGGCACACCAGACACACTGGCTGGTGGGGAGGTAGGGAGAGAAAGCCTCCCAGAGCAGTGGAGGTAAATGCCACCACCACCACCATCATCACCATCAGCTCAGCCGCCACCAGAGCCAGTGGTGGGGTGACGTGCCGTCAGTGGAGGAGGGAGGTGGAGCCGCAACAGGTGGGAGGCAGGAGAGGCTCCTCTTCTCCAGCGTGCCACAACGGATGGCCATATCTGTCCCACACCTGATCAACATGTGTCTGACCCACACCTATTTACATGGCCACACCTGGCCTGCCTGTGGTACTGCTGGTCGATAGTGAGGGTGGTAGAACCGGTAAGCCTGCCCCCCACACCACCACCCTACCCTGGTCGTCTCCCTCCTGAAAGCTACCACAAGACCACCACTTGGCAGACGTAACACACGAACCATGGCACAGAGAGAGAGAGAGAGAGAGAGAGAGAGAGAGAGAGAGAGAGAGAGAGAGAGAGAGAGAGAGAGAGAGAGAGAGAGAGAGAGAGAGTAGTGATACCAGTGTCAACCATGACAGGACACATAACCAGTAGTCAGTCACTACAGGCCAAGAGCCACTCAGGGTCCACGCATCACGTCCTCCTACTGTACCACACAGGCACCCACAATTTCCCTTTCCTCGCAATATTCACTTTATGTTGTCAGCTGTGATAGTGGCCAGCTACATCTGGCCTGGCCCACATACAACATTACGTTCCTCCAATGATAATAAATACATCAGTGCAATTTGTGTGTTAACATGTATGTCTTACCTGCTGATCATCATGTCTTACCTTCTGACCATCATGTCTTACCTTCTGACCGTCATGTCTTACCTAAGTGGCCATCATGTCTTACCTTCTGACCATCATGTCTTACCTAAGTGACCATCATGTCTTACCTTCTGATCATCATGTCTTACTTCAGTGATCATCATGTCATACTTTCTGACCATCATGTCTTACCTGAGTGATCATCATGTCTTACCTTCTGACCATCATGTCTTACCACAATCATCATGTCTTACCTTATGACCATCATGTCTTACTTTCTGACCATCATGTCTTACCTTCGGACCATCATGTTTTACCTGAGTGACCATCATGTCTTACCTTCTGACCATCATGTTTTACCTGAGTGATCATCATGTCTTACCTTCTGACCATCATGTCTTACCTCGGTGATCATGTCTTACCTTCTGACAATCATGTCTTACCTGAGTGATCATCATGTCTTACCTTCTGACCATCATGTCTTACCTGAGTGATCATCATGTCTTACCTTCTGACGATCATGTCTTACCTCAATGATCATCATGTCTTACCTTCTGACCATAATCTCTTACCTAAGTGATCATCATGTCTTACTTTCTGACCATCATGTCTTACCTTCTGACCATCACGTCTTACCTTCTGACCATCATGTCTTACCTAAGTGATCATCATGTCTTACTTTCTGACCATCATGTCTTACCTGAGTGATCATCATGTCTTACCTTCTGACCATCATGTCTTACCTGAGTGATCATCATGTCTTACCTTCTGACCACCATGTCTTACCTTCTGACCATAATCTATTACTTAAGTGATCATCATGTCTTACTTTCTGACCATCATGTCTTACCTGAGTGATCATCATGTTTTACCTTCTGACCATCATGTCTTACCTGAGTGATCATCATGTCTTACCTTCTGACCATCATGTCTTACCTTCTGACCATAATCTATTACCTAAGTGATCATCATGTCTTACTTTCTGACCATCATGTCTTACCTTCTGACCATCACGTCTTACCTTCTGACCATCATGTCTTACCTAAGTGATCATCATGTCTTACTTTCTGACCATCATGTCTTACCTAAGTGATCATCATGTCTTACCTTCTGACCATCACGTCTTACCTTCTGACCATCATGTCTTACCTAAGTGATCATCATGTCTTACTTTCTGACCATCATGTCTTACCTAAGTGATCATCATGTCTTACTTTCTGACCATCATGTCTTACCTGAGTGACCTGGGCATCTTGTCCGTCTGACATGGACTTCTTACAACCTGACCAGGATGTCTTACATGATGTGTCGTACATCCTGACCAGGATGTGTCGCCTGTGTGATCTGGTTATCTTACCTGTGTGACCTGGGTATCTTACCCGTGTGATCTGGTTATCTTACCTGTGTGACCTGGACGTCTTACCTGTGTGACCTGGGTATCTTACCCGTGTGATCTGGTTATCTTACCTGTGTGACCAGGACGTCTTACCTGTGTGATTAGATTATCTTACCTGTGTGACCTGGAAGTCTTACCTGTGATCAGATTATCTTGTGTGACCTGGATGTCTTACCTGTGTGACCTGGATGTCTTCCCTGTGTGACCTGGACGTCTTACCTGTGTGACCTAGATGTCTTATCTGTGTGATCTGCTTATCTTACTTGCGAGACCTGGACGTCTTACCTGTGTGATCTGGATGTCTTATCTGTGTGACCTGGGTATCATGCCTACTGACCACGCTGTGTGACCTGGGCGTCTAACCTACTGACCAGGCTGTGTGACCTGGGCGTCTAACCTACTGACCAGGCTGTGTGACCTGGGCGTCTTACCTACTGACCAGGCTGTGTGACCTGGGCGTCTTACCTACTGACCAGGCTGTGACCTGGGCGTCTTACCTACTGACCACGCTGTGACCTGGGCGTCTTACCTACTGACCAGGCTGTGACCTGGGCGTCTTACCTACTGACCACGCTGTGTTACCTGTCTTACCCTCTGCCCGGGATGGGATGGGTTACCTGTGTGACCCAGGTCTTAACTGTAACATGAGGATGTGCTACCTGTGTGACGATGGTGCTACCTGTGTGTTACCTCTATGACAAGGATATTACCTGAGTGGTCTGGTTGTGTCATTTTTGTGACTTACATGTTACTCTGTGTCCTTCCCATTCATCTGGGCGTTAACGTGGGTGACGTGGATGTCACCTGTGTAACCTAGTAACCTGGATGTCACCTGTGTAACCTAGTAACTTGGATGTCACCTGGTGACCTGGATATATCATCTGTGCGACCTGGGTGTCCCCTGTAAGGCCTGGATGTGTTACCTATGATATTGAAGTTACCTTTATGTCTCTTGTGTGACCTGGGTGTTACCTGTGTCACTTATTTGACCTGGGTGTTACCTGTAATACCTGTTTGACCAGGATGTGTCACCTCTGTGAACTGGAGGTTACATATGTATCACTTGTGCGACTAGGATGTTACCTGTGTGCCAACTGTGTGACCTGGATGTGACACATATGTTACCTGTATGACATGGATTTAACATGGGTCTCACCTACACCACCTGAGTGTTACCTAGGTGTGACCAGTGTGGCCTCGGCATGTCACCTGTGTTACTTGAGTGTCACCTGAGTGTTATGACTTGAAGGTATGACTTGGGTGTCGCTTAGATTTGTTACCTGGGCGTCATCTGTGTCACTAGTCTGACCTGGATATGTCAACTGTGTTCTATGTGTGACATGAGTGTTACCTGTGTGCCCTGGATGTTACGTGTATCACCTATGTAAGCTGGTTGTGACCTGCGTGACCTGGACGTTCACCATGTGTTACATGTATGAGCTGAGTGCGATTCCCTTGTGACAGGTTTAACAGGAGTGAAACCCGTGTGACCCAGATGTGTTATCTGTGATCTGCATGCGTTACGTATATGTCCATCCAGTGGAACAGGTAACCCCAGCGACAGACGGGTGACCTGGCTGGCCAATGTGTTACCTGTCACGTTGTGACTCACGTCGGACAAAACCATATCTACATGATCTGGGTGTGTGTTACGTGTCGTCTCTGTAAGGCCTCAAAGAGGCAGTGTGGGTGACCTGGGTGTGTCACTTGTGGCCTGAGCAACATAGGGTGCCTGTGTGACCTGGTGAGGCCCCATCCTGGAAAAATAAACATATTCAGATAAGCATAAACTGTAGGGTAGTTCCGTCTGGGGCGCCCCCCAACCTGGCTGCTCCTCACCTGCTGCACCATCACCGCCACTGCTGCTGCTCCATAACACTGTAAAGCTATAAGCAAATACATAGTACAACCAATACATAGTACCACATCAACACCTCCAGAGCACGAGACTCGAGGTCCATATTGTTAGGGCGTCACCTGACGACGAGTGTGATACATAAATGGTATAAGGAGTGTGGGCTGACCACCACTAGTGGGGGGGCTGACCACCACTAGTGGGGGCTGACCACTACTAGTGGTGGTGAACACTAGTGGTGCTGACCATCACCAATGGGGGCTGACCACTACTAGTGGTGGTCAACACCACTAGTGGTGCTAAACAACACTAATGGTGCTGACCATCACCAGCGGGGCTGACCACCACTAGTGGTGCTGACCATCACCAGTGGGGCTGACCATCACCAGTGGTGCTGACCACCACTAGTGGGGGGCTGACCATCACTAGTGGTGCTGACCATCACTAGTGGGGCTGACCATCACCAGTGGGGCTGACCATCACCAGTGGTGCTGACCACCACTAGTGGGGGGGCTGACCATCACTAGTGGTGCTGACCATCACCAGTGGTGCTGACCATCACTAGTGGTGCTGACCATCCCCAGTGGTGCTGACCGCCACCAGTGGGGCTGACCATCACTAGTGGTGCTGACCACCACTAATGGTGCAGACCACCACTGATGGTGCTGACCACAACAGGGGTCGAGCCCTGTTCTCTCAAGACAATGTCATGGTCAGGTGAGTGTCTGGGGTCGGGGTGAGGATGAGTGAGGGTGGGTAAGGCTGGGTGAGGGAGGAGTACCGACCTGGGGTCCAGGGCCGCTGCTGGGAGCCGTGGATGATGGAGGAGACAGACATGACGGGTTTCTCTTTCTTGATGACGATCATGGTGGTGGTGGTGGTGGTGGTGGAGACAAGTGACAGTTGGTGCGGCCTCTACACCACCTCGCCAACACTCATCACCAACACTGGTCAGCTACACTGTCTACAAACTGTCCACAGTATATAAGTGGCTGGCAGTAAACACACACCCACCTGCCGGTGCGAGAGACACACACCCGCACACACACACACACAACCCACTGATCTCTTACCACTGGCACAGTTCTGGTACAACCCACTGATCTCTTACCACTGGCACAGTTCTTGGTACAACCCACTGATCTCTTACCACTGGCACAGTTCTTGGCACAACCCACTGATCTCTTACCACTGGCACAGTTCTGGTACAATCAGTTTATGGACTTCCTCAACATTATCTGAAGCTGAGGCGTATATATATCTGGCGAGATCTGGAACAGATAGACAGAGAGGTGGTGAGGCAGGAGCCCGAACTGTGGCTACCACTGGGTATGATGACGCCCCGGCCCTCACGCCCACCACGAGTTATCATCATCATCGTCATCGTCATCATCATCATCATCGTCATCATTATCATAATGACGAAGGTCTTCGTCAGGAGGACCAGGAACACAGGAAACACCTGCGCCTCCACGTCGTCCCTCCAGTCTCTGTGGTCAACTGTGACCCGACCCGACCCGACCCAGGGACTTACTACACCCAGGTGGGTGGGTGGTGATGGTGGAGGGGTGAACCCTCCCACCCCGGGGAGCTGGTCTGGGGTGATGGTGGAAGCTGTGGCGTGCCAGTGTGAGGCGCCAGCCGTTGCCACGGTTACCGCGTCTCGCCACCGACCCAGCTTGCCGCCCGCCCGCACGCACGCACGCACGCACGTACGTACGTACATACATACATACGTTGTCATTAATTCATGACCTTCCCCCACCCCCATACTCTCTCTCTCTCTCTCTCTCTCTCTCTCTCTCTCTCTCTCTCTCTCTATTGTTTTCCTCCGACCAAATGCATGTAATCATAATCATAATCATAATAATAATAATAATAATAATAACAATAATGATAATAATAATAATGGAATCTTTCCCTTTGGTCATATACTATTTCCCCTCGCGTCTTCCCTCCATCTTTATCTTGAAAACTGAGGCCACCATCCAGACTGAGCCGAGCTGGCTCACCCAGGCTGACAAGCTCCCCTCACTACCTGGCTGGCTGACATGCTCCCCTCACTACCTGGCTGGCTGACAGGCTCCCCTCACTACCTGGCTGGCTGACATGCTCCCCTCACTACCTGGCTGGCTGACAAGCTCCTCTCACTACCTGGCTGGCTGACATGCTCCCCTCACTACCTGGCTGGCTGACATGCTCCCCTCACTACCTGGCTGGCTGACATGCTCTCCTCACTACCTGGCTGGCTGACATGCTCCCCTCAGTACCTGGCTGGCTGGCTGACAGGCTCCCCTCACTAACTGGCTAGCTGACATGCTCCCCTTAGTACCTGGCTGGCTGACAGGCTCCCCTCACTACCTGGCTGGCTGACAGGCTCCCCTCACTACCTGGCTGGCTGACAGGCTCCCCTCACTACCTGGGTGGCTGACAGGCTCCCATCACTACCTGGCTGGCTGACATGCTCCCCTCAGTACCTGGCTGGCTGACAAGCTGCCCTCAGTACCTGGCTGGCTGACATGCTCCCCTCTACCTGGCTGGCTGACAGGCTCCCCTCACTACCTGACTGGCTGACAGGCTCCCCTCACTACCTGGCTGGCTGACAGGCTCCCCTCACTACCTGACTGGCTGACAGGCTCCCCTCACTACCTGGCTGGCTGACAGGCTCCCCTCACTACCTGGCTAGCTGACAGGCTCCCCTCACTATCTGATAGTGTCTGGTAATGATCCGTCTGGATGGCAAATGGGGTAACTTAAAAGGCAGGCGTCAGAACCAACACTGCCTGACGGACCACATCACACAGGACCATCACTGCCTGACGGACCACATCACCCAAGACCATCACTGCCTGACGGACCACATCACCCTAGGACCATCACTGCCTGACGGACCACATCACCCAGGACCATCACTGCCTGACGGACCACATCACCCAGGACCATCACTGCCTGACGGACCACATCACACAGGACCATCACTGCCTGACGGACCACATCACCCAGGACCATCACTGCCTGACGGACCACATCACCCAGGACCATCACTGCCTGACGGACCACATCACCCAGGACCATCACTGCCTGACGGACCACATCACCCAGGACCATCACTGCCTGACGGACCACATCACCCAGGACCATCACTGCCTGACGGACCACATCACCTAGGACCATATATGAAGAGAGGCGAGGGTGGTACGAGGATATCCGGAACCTCCTGAGCTGCTGGAGGAGGAGGAGGGGAGGGTGGGCAAGGCCGGGGGCTCGGACCCACACATGGCAGCCATCATTAGAGCTGGCGTCTAATGGCTCAATTTGTAGGCAATTTGTGCGGCAGTTGCCACACTAGCGCTGGTCCCGCCGCCCATGATGCGGGCGCGGGCGGTCGGCCTACCTACCCACGCTCAAACCGCACCACCCGCGCCAGGGGGTGCCCCCTCCTCAGCCAAGCCCCGTGCTCCCCCAACGCTACGAAGCCAAGGAACTAAAAGGAGAAATAAAAAGAAAAAAAAATGATGGGGGAAAAGAGAGGTAGTGTGGCGAGGGAGGAGGTGACGAGGGGGAAAAGAGAGGTAGTGTGGCGGGGGAGGAGGTGACGAGGGGGAAAAGAGAGGTAGTGTGGCGGGGGAGGAAGTGACGAGGGGGAAAAGGGACGTAGTGTGGCGAGGGAGGAGGTGACGAGGGGGAAAAGAGAGGTAGTGTGGCGGGGGAGGAGGTGACGAGGGGGAAAAGAGAGGTAGTGTGGCGGGGGGGAAGTGGCGGGGGAAGAGGTGACGAGGCATAGAGAATAAGGTACACCTGTCCAGACTGGGGAGGTAATTAGTTGCAGCAGGTGAGAAGGGCGTGCGTACACCCCCTCTCCCGCAACCCCAAGCGCCTTCATCCAACAATAACTGGTGTGGGAGAGGTGCGTGAAGCCCCCACTTCCTGTGGCCGCCTCACCACCACCCACTACACTCTTATGTCCTGACCACCAGTGTGACAGCAGCGCCCCCACCACACACACACACACACACACCTCCCTACCAGGCAGGCAGGGAGGGAGGCATGCGGTACTACTGCTGCTGCTGCGTCTCCTGGTGTGAGGCATGAGGCAGGTGCTGGTCCGTCTGGGTGGGAGGTGTGGGCCGGCGGGCAGGTGGTGGAAGGTCGGGTTGTGAGGAGGAGGCGCCGCCGCCACGAGGTATGAGGTAGTGGAGGTGTGCTGGTCGGGCCCGGCAGGTGAGGTTCATGGTAAACAGCCAGGTGAGGTGAGGCGTCCCTACCTACCGCCCGGGTCCCCCTACCACTATGGCACACGTAACCAGGTCACGTCTCCACCTGCTCTGCTCACTACCACTTCCAGGACACTCATCTGCTTACCCTCTCCAGCACATCACTCACTCTCCAGCACATCACTCACCCTCCAGCACATCACTCACCCTCCAGCACATCACTCACTCTCCAGCACATCACTCACCCTCCAGCACATCACTCACTCTCCAGCACATCACTCACTCTCCAACACATCACACCCTGTCCATCATAGCACACCCTCTCCACCATATCACACTATCCACATCACCACCTCTCCACAACACCACACCGAAGCCTCTCCAGCACACCACATCCTCCCCGTGCATGACGTCAGAGCCTCTGCACGACGCCAGTAGAGCAGGACGATGGTCAACACGAGCACCAGCTGGAGGCTCATGACTGGCGAGGATGACCTGTGACCTGCAGCCCAGGTCCTGACCCCCCAGCAGGCTGCTCACCCTCACCCAGGTCCTGACCCCCACCACGCTGCTCACCCTCACTCACGCCCTGACCCCCACCACGCTGCTCATCCTCAACCAGGCCCTGACCCCCACCACGCTGCTCACCCTCACGCACGCCCTGACCCCCACCACGCTGCTCACCCTCACTCACGCCCTGACCCCCACCACGCTGCTCATCCCTCACCCAGGTCCTGACCCCCCAGCAGGCTGCTCACCCTCACCCACGCCCTGACCCCCACCACGCTGCTCACCCTCACCCACGCCCTGACCCCCACCACGCTGCTCATCCTCACCCAGGCCCTGACCCCCACCACGCTGCTCACCCTCACCCACGCCCTGACCCCCACCACGCTGCCCACCCTCACTCACGCCCTGACCCCCACCACGCTGCTCATCCTCACCCAGGCCCTGACCCCCACCATGCTGCTCCACCCTCACCCACGCCCTGACCCCCACCACGCTGCTCACCCTCACCCAGGCCCTGACCCCCACCACGCTGCTCACCCTCACCCACGCCCTGACCCCCACCACGCTGCTCACCCTCACCCACGCCCTGACCCCCACCACGCTGCTCACCCTCACCCACGCCCTGACCCCCACCACGCTGCTCACCCTCACCCACGCCCTGACCCCCCCCCCCACGCTGCTCACCCTCACCCACGCCCTGACCCCCACCACGCTGCTCACCCTCACCCACGCCCTGACCCCCACCACGCTGCTCACCTCACCCACGCCCTGACCCCCACCACGCTGCTCACCCTCACCCACGCCCTGACCCCCACCACGCTGCTCACCCTCACCCACGCCCTGACCCCCACCACGCTGCTCACCCTCACCCACGCCCTGACCCCCACCACGCTGCTCACCCTCACCCACGCCCTGACCCCCACCACGCTGCTCACCCTCACCCACGCCCTGACCCCACCACGCTGCTCACCCTCACCCACGCCCTGACCCCCACCACGCTGCTCACCCTCACCCACGCCCTGACCCCCACCACGCTGCTCACCCTCACCCACGGCCCTGACCCCCACCACGCTGCTCACCCTCACCCACGCCCTGACCCCCACCACGCTGCTCATCCTCACCCAGGCCCTGACCCCCACCACGCTGCTCACCCTCACCCACGCCCTGACCCCCACCACGCTGCTCACCCTCACCCACGCCCTGACCCCCACCACGCTGCTCACCCTCACCCACGCCCTGACCCCCACCACGCTGCTCACCCTCACCCACGCCCTGACCCCCACCACGCTGCTCACCCTCACCCAGGCCCTGACCCCCACCACGCTGCTCACCCTCACCCACGCCCTGACCCCCACCACGCTGCTCACCCTCACCCAGGCCCTGACCCCCACCACGCTGCTCACCCTCACCCACGCCCTGACCCCCACCACGCTGCTCATCCTCACCCACGGCCCTGACCCCCACCACGCTGCTCATCCCTCACCCAGGCCCTGACCCCCACCACGCTGCTCACCTCACCCACGCCCTGACCCCCACCACGCTGCTCATCCTCACCCACGGCCCTGACCCCCACCACGCTGCTCACCCTCACCCAGGCCCTGACCCCCACCACGCTGCTCATCCTCACCCACGCCCTGACCCCCACCACGCTGCTCACCCTCACCCAGGCCCTGACCCCCACCACGCTGCTCATCTCACCCAGCCCTGACCCCCACCACGTGCTCACCCACCCCGCCTGACCCCCACACGCTGCTCACCTCACCACGCCCTGCCCCCACGCTGCCTCCTCCAGGCCTGACCCACACGCTGCTCACCTACCCAGGCCTGACCCCCACACGCTGCTCACTCACCCAGCCTGACCACCACGCTGCTCATCCTCACCAGGCCTGACCCCACCACGTGCTCAGCTCCCAGGGCCCTGACCCCACAGCTGCTCACCCTCACCACGCCTGGCCCACCACGCTGCTCACCTCACCAGGCCCTGACCCCACCACGCTGCTCACCTCACCAGGCCCTGACCCACCAGCTGCTCACCTCACCACGCCCTGCCCACCACGTGCTACCTCACCAGCCTGCCCCACAGTGCTACTCACCAGTGCCCCAGTGCCATCACCAGGCCCTGCCCACACGTAGCTCATCCTACCGCCTGACCACCGTGGTCAACTCACAGCTGACCCCACCAGCTGCTCACCCTCACGCCCTGACCCCACCACGCTGCTCACCTCAACCACGCCCTGACCCCAGCTGCTCACCTCACCAGGCCCGACCCCCTCAGATATGTCAATGTTGCGACCGCTGGTGTGAGCTGCCCTGCTGGTGGTGAAGTGAGCCAGGGTAGGGTGGTGGAGCCGTCTGTGGTGGTGAATGTGAGCCTGGTGGTGACGCCTGCTGTGGTGTGAGTGTGAGCCAGGGGAGGGTGGTGGAGCCATGCTGTGGTGGTGAAGTGTGAGCCAGGGGTGAGGGTGGTGGAGCCATGCTGTGGTGGTGAAGTGTGAGCCAGGGTGAGGGTGGTGGAGCCATGCTGTGGTGGTGAAGTGTGAGCCAGGGTGAGGGTGGTGGAGCCATGCTGTGGTGGTGAAGTGTGAGCCAGGGTGAGGGTGGTGGAGCCGTGCTGTGGTGGTGAAGTGTGAGCCAGGGTGAGGGTGGTGGAGCCATGCTGTGGTGGTGAAGTGTGAGCCAGGGTGAGGGTGGTGGAGCCATGCTGTGGTGGTGAAGTATGAGCCAGGGTGAGGGTGGTGGAGCCGTGCTGTGGTGGTGCTGTATAAGCCAGGGTGAGGGTGGTGGAGCCGTGCTGTGGTGGTGAAGTATGAGCCAAGGTGAGGGTGGTGGAGCCGTGCTCTGGTGGTGAAGTATAAGCCAGGGTGAGGGTGGTGGAGCCGTGCTGTGGTGGTGAAGTATGAGCCAAGGTGAGGGTGGTGGAGCCGTGCTGTGGTGGCGAAGTATGAGCCAAGGTGAGGGTGGTGGAGCCGTGCTGTGGTGGTGAAGTATGAGCCAAGGTGAGGGTGGTGGAGCCGTGCTGTGGTGGCGAAGTATGAGCCAAGGTGAGGGTGGTGGAGCCGTGCTGTGGTGGCGAAGTATGAGCCAAGGTGAGGGTGGTGGAGCCGTGCTGTGGTGGTGAAGTATGAGCCAAGGTGAGGGTGGTGGAGCCGTGCTGTGGTGGCGAAGTATGAGCCAAGGTGAGGGTGGTGGAGCCGTGCTGTGGTGGTGAAGTATGAGCCAAGGTGAGGGTGGTGGAGCCGTGCTGTGGTGGTGAAGTATGAGGCAAGGTGAGGGTGGTGGAGCCGTGCTGTGGTGGCGAAGTATGAGCCAAGGTGAGGGTGGTGGAGCCGTGCTGTGGTGGCGAAGTATGAGCCAAGGTGAGGGTGGTGGAGCCGTGCTGTGGTGGCGAAGTATGAGCCAGGGTGAGGGTGGTGGAGCCGTGCTGTGGTGGTGCTGTATAAGCCAGGGTGAGGGTGGTGGAGCCGTGCTGTGGTGGTGAAGTATGAGCCAAGGTGAGGGTAGTGGAGCCGTGCTGTGGTGGTGAAGTATGAGCCAAGGTGAGGGTGGTGGAGCCGTGCTGTGGTGGTGGTGGAGGTGTGGAGGCACTGAGCGTGACGCTATAACAATAGGGTTCCTGGCGCCAGCCGCCCCAACTGGCGTTGAAGTCTCCCCCAGCCACCTCCACTCTCACTGGCTGGCCGTCCCCCACACTCTCACTGGCTGACCGTCCCCACACTCTCACTGGCTGGCCGTCCCCCACACTCTCACTGGCTGACCGCCCCAACACTCTCACTAGCTGGCCGCCCCCACACTCTCACTGGCTGGTCGCCCTCACACTCTCATTGGCTGGCCGACCCCACACTCTCACTGGTTGGCAGTACCCCATACTCTCACTGGCTGGCCGCCCGCACACTCTCACTGGCTGGCCGTCTTCACACTCTCACTGGCTGGCCGTCCCTACACTCTCACTGACTGGTCGCCTTCACACTCTCACTGGCTGGCCGCCTTCACACTCTCACTGGCTGGCCGTCCCCACACTCTCACTGCCAGGCCGTCTTCACACTCTCACTGGCTGGTCGCCTTCACACTCTCACTGGCTGGTCGCCTTCACACTCTCACTGGCTGGTCGTACCCCCACTCTCACTGGCTGGTCGCCCTCACACTCTCATTGGCTGGCCGACCCCACACTCTCACTGGTTGGCAGTACCCCATACTCTCACTGGCTGGCCGCCCGCACACTCTCACTGGCTGGCCGTCCCCTCACACTCTCACTGGCTGGCCGTCCCCTCACACTCTCACTGGCTGCCCCTACACTCTCGCTGGCTACCCCAAACCCTCTCACTGGTCGCCTCCATATTTTCACTCACGGCCTCCATACTCTCACTGGCTGCCCCTACACTCACTGGCTGCCTCTACTCTCACTGACCGCCCTCACTCTCTCTTTCGCCGCCTCCCCACACTCTCATTGGCCGCCGCCACACTCTCACTGGCTCAACCCACACTCTCACTGGCTGACCCCTCCCCCCTCACTGGCTGTCCCCTAATTTCAATGGACGCCCCCACACTCACTGGCCACTCCTACGCTTTCAGTGGTCATCCCCACACTTTCACTGGCCACCCACACATTATCACTGGCCACACCCACACTTTCAACGGCCACACCCACACTCTCATTGGCCATCCCCATACTCTCACTGGCCACCCACGCACTATCACTGCCTTCCCCCACACTGTCAATGGCCACCTCAACACTTTCACTGTCCGTCCCCACTTTCAGTGACCACCCCCCACTCTTTCACTGGCCACCCCCACACTTTCATCGGTAGCCCCTAAACTTTCAAGGACAACCTCCACTTTCAATGGCCACTCCCACACTTTCAATGGCCACCCCCACACTTTCACTGGCGACAACCTCATTTTCACTGGCCACCCCTCCCCACTTTCAATGGCCACCACCACACTTTCACCGGCCGCCCCCATAATTTCACTGACCACCCCCACACTTTCAACGATCACCCCACACTTTCACTGGCCAACCTAACACTTCCAATGTCCGCCCCCACTCTTTCACTGGCCAACCCCACACTTTCACTGGACACCCCCATACTTTTGATGGCCACCCCAACACTTTCACAGGCCGCCCCCACACTCACTGGCCACCCCCACACTTTCAATAGCATCCCCCACTTTCAATGGCCGCCCTCATACTTTCAATGGCCGCCCACCCACTTTCAACGGTCACTCCGACACTTTCACGGGCCACCCCCACAATCTCAAGAGCTACCCCACACTTTCAATGGCCACCCACACAATTTCAACGGTCACTCCGACACTTTCAATGGCCACTCCCTCACTTTCAATGGCCGCCCCCACACTTTCAACGGCCGCCCACACACTTTCAACATTCACTCCAACACTTTCACTGGCCACCCCCACACTTTCAATGGCCCCCTAGAATCTCACTGGCCACCCCACTTTCAATGGCCACCCCACACTTTCACTGGCCACCCCCACACTCTTATTGGCCACCTACACCTTTCAACGGTCACTCTAACACTTTCATTGGCCATCCCCCACTTTCACGGGCCACCCCCACACTTTCAATGGCCCCCTAAAATCTCACTGGCCACCCCACTTTCACTGGCCACCCCTACACTTTCACTGGCCACCTCCACACTTTCAATGGCCTCCTAGAATCTCACTGGTCACCCCCACACGTACATGACCCCAACACACTCTCACTGGTCCCTTACACTCTCACTTGCCATCCCCACAACTCTCACTTCACGCCCCCACACTCTCCCTAGCCCACCACCTCTCACTCGACGCCCCTACATTCTTACTGGCTACCCTCACACTCTCACTAGCTATCCCTACATTTTCACTGGCCCCTACACTCTCACTGGCCACCACACTCTCACTGGCCATACCCACACTGTTACCTGGCCACCCCCACACTCTGGCCACTTATTAACAACCCGGCCAGCAGGCGTCATCCCATGTCAGTCCTCAAGGGCAGAGCGCTGGCTGACCCATACAGGTGTGGTGTGTGTAGTGTGGTGTGGTGTGGTATGATGTGTGTAGTGTGGTGAGGTGTGGTGTGTGTGTGTGTGTGTGTGTGTGTGTGTGTGTGTGTGTGTGTGTGTGTGTAGCGTGGTGTGGTGTGGTGTGTGGTGTGGCGTGGTATGGTGTGTGTAGTGTGGTGAGGTGTGTATGGTGTGGTGTGGTGTGGTGTGGTGTGGCGCGTGTGGTGTGGCGCGTGTGGTGTGGTGTGTGTGGTGTGGTGTGTGTGGTGTGTGTGGCGTGTGTGGTGTGGTGTGGTGTGGTGTGGTGTGTGTGGCGTGTGTGGTGTGGTGTGGCGCGTGTGGTGTGGCGTGTGTGGTGTGGTGTGTGTGGCGTGTGTGGTGTGGGTGTGGTGTGTGTGGTGTGGTGTGAGGAGCGTGCAGTGCAGTTGCAGCCACCACACGTAGGTTCAGCTGAGGTTGTTATGAATCTTCTGTGGCGGTGATCTTTACTCCACTGGGAAGGTGGCGCCCGTCTGCACAGGTAACCCCTCCTGCAGGAAGGTACGGGTCTTGGGCGTGGAAGTTTCAAGCTACGCACACACCAGGTGTCACACCCGCAGTCAGTCTTACCGGGTCTTACCGTTGTGCTCAAGGGTCGTAACACCACACTTAAATATCGTGCCATCGGGTTTAAAAAGCGTGAATACACTGGGCGTGCGGCGCTAATTATAAGCATGGTGCAGGGCAGGTCTGGTCACCAGCATGGTGCAGGGCAGGTCTGGTCACCAGCATGGTGCAGGGCAGGTCTGGTCATCAGCACGGTACAGGGCAGGTCTGGTCACCAGCATGGTGCGGGGCAGGTCTGGTCATCAGCACGGTACAGGGCAGGTCTGGTCACCAGCATGGTGCGGGGCAGGTCTGGTCACCAGCATGGTGCAGGGCAGGTCTAGTCACCAGCATGGTTCAGGGCAGGTCTGGTCACCAGCATGGTGTGGGGCAGGTCTGGTCACCAGCATGGTGCAGGGCAGGTCTGGTCACCAGCATGGTGCGGGGGAGGTCTGGTCATCAGCACGGTACAGGGCAGGTCTGGTCACCAGCATGGTGCAGGGCAGGTCTGGTCACCAGCATGGTGCAGGGGCAGGTCTGGTCACCAGCATGGTGCGGGGAGGTCTGGTCACCAGCATGGTGCGGGGGAGGTCTGGTCACCAGCATGGTGCAGGGCAGGTCTGGTCACCAGCATGGTGCGGGCAGGTCTGGTCACCAGCATGGTGCAGGGCAGGTCTGGTCACCAGCATGGTGCAGGGCAGGTCTGGTCACCAGCATGGTGCGGGGCAGGTCTGGTCACCAGCATGGTGCAGGGGCAGGTCTGGTCACCAGCATGGTGCGGGGCAGGTCTGGTCACCAGCATGGTGCAGGGCAGGTCTGGTCACCAGCATGGTGCAGGGCAGGTCTGCGCTAATTATAGCATGGTGCAGGGCAGGTCTGGTCACCAGCATGGTGCAGGGCAGGTCTGGTCACCAGCATGGTGCAGGGCAGGTCTGGTCACCAGCATGGTGCAGGGCAGGTCTGGTCACCAGCATGGTGCAGGGCAGGTCTGGTCACCAGCATGGTGCAGGGCAGGTCTGGTCACCAGCATGGTGCAGGGGCAGGTCTGGTCACCAGCACTGGTGCAGGGGCAGGTCTGGTCACCAGCATGGTGCGGGGCAGGTCTGGTCACCAGCATGGTGCGGGGCAGGTCTGGTCACCAGCACTGGTGCAGGGCAGGTCTGGTCACCAGCATGGTAGCAGGGCAGGTCTGGTCACCAGCATGGTGCGGGGCAGGTCTGGTCACCAGCATGGTACAGGGCAGGTCTGGTCACCAGCATGGTGCAGGGCAGGTCTGGTCACCAGCATGGTGCAGGGCAGGTCTGGTCACCAGCATGGTGCAGGGCAGGTCTGGTCACCAGCATGGTGCGGGGCAGGTCTGGTCACTAGCACGGTACAGGGCAGGTCTGGTCACCAGCACGGTACAGGGGCAGGTCTGGTCACCAGCATGGTGCGGGGCAGGTCTGGTCACCATCACGGTACAGGGCAGGTCTGGTCACCAGCTGTGGCTGTCAATTCTCTGCACGACATAATGTCTGTGCTCCACCTTCCTCTCCAGCATCACCTGCCGTTCCACCCACCACTCACTCACATTATCATATAACAATAACACAAACCCACAACGTAACAAGAAAAACTTGCAAGAGCCGACGAAAAAAAAAAAGAAAAAAAAAAAGGTGGAAAGAAACAGCGTGAGGGGGGCATGATATAGCCTTGTGAGGGAGGGGTAAGGTCACCATGCCGACCCACGCTGGTGAGGCCACTCATCACACACCCTGTCTACCGCAATTCACCTCCCAACATTCCCGGGGATTACCATCGGGTTACAGGTGGCTCCCTACAACCCAAACCTCACCATGGCAGGAGGAGGGAAGACGACAGCGACAGAACAGGAACATACCTCAAGAGGTAAGGTGTTCGCTGAAGTGTTCCCATCTTAAACAACTATTTAACTTTCAACAGAGAACAGATCACTGAAGCAAATCTGTTCGGGTCTCTCCACCTGACTTGCTGACTCCAGTGGGGAGCATTTCCGACTGAGAGAAGGATGTAATCCCCTCTTACCTCTACCTACACACACCAGCCAGTAGCAACGACATACACATCAGGCAGATTCCGTCTGCCGCCGCCGCCGCCAGAGCCGACCCTCCTGTGTAAGAATTCCCCTGGGGGGTGGGGGCTCCTCCATCCTGACCTGTATAGGATGTCGCAAGAACAGACCAATGGCCACTTCTGCTGGGCTGGACCACAACACTGGTCCTGCCAGGGCTCACCACGTCTGGTGGTCATGCCCTCCCCTCACCAGGGGTGCTTAGCTTGGCCATGGCCTCACCCCCCCCCCCCCCCCGACCCTCCTCGGCCTAACAAGCAGGTCAGGTGGTAACAGGTAAGCTTTAAGCTGCGGGGCCCAGCGCTGCCCACGGCCCGGCTCACCTGACCTACTTCGTCTCGCCACGCACCACCATACCTTGGCTGCTCCACTCCATCTGTCCCACACATAAGTAGGACACCTGTCCTAAACACACGTGTCGCATCTAGTAAATATAAGAGTAATGCCGAGTTTTGTGAGGCCCTGGTGTGTACTGTACAGATGGGTGGTGTGAGGTTCTGGGGTGTACTGTACAGCTGGGTGTTGTGAGGCCCTGGTGTGTAATGTACAGCTGGGTGGTGTGAGGTTCTGGTGTGTACTGTACAGTTGGGTGTTGTGAGGTTCTGGGGTGTATTGTACAGCTGGGTGTTGTGAGGTTCTGGGGTGTACTGTACAGCTGGGTGTTGTGAGGCCCTGGTGTGTACTCTACAGTTGGGTGTTGTGAGGCCCTGGTGTGTACTGTACAGCTGAGTGTTGTGAGGTTCTGGGGCGTACTGTACAGCTGGGTGTTGTGAGGCCCTGGTGTGTACTCTACAGTTGGGTGTTGTGAGGCCCTGGTGTGTACTGTACAGCTGAGTGTTGTGAGGCCCTGGTGTGTACTGTACAGTTGGGTGTTGTGAGGTTCTGGGGTGTACTGTACAGCTGGGTGTTGTGAGGCCCTGGTGTGTACTGTACAGTTGGGTGTTGTGAGGTTCTGGGGTGTATTGTACAGCTGGGTGTTGTGAGGCCCTGGTGTGTACTGTACAGTTGGGTGTTGTGAGGCAAGATGTTCACGGTGTTACACTGTATAAACGTCAGGTGCCTCCAGTTTGAAGCAGACGGTGCCCCACATCACAACAACTTACCACCATCAGCCACATTATACCACTCTTATATCATCACGAACACCCACAGCACAACACTATATAATACCATAACCATCCACACCACACCACTATATAATACCATAACCATCCACACAACACCACTATATAATACCATAACCATCCACACCACACCACTATATAATACCATAACCATCCACACCACACCACTATATAATACCATAACCATCCACACCACACCACTATATAATACCATAACCATCCACACCACTATATAATACCATAACCATCCACACCACACCACTATATAATACCATAACCATCCACACCACTATATAATAACATTACCATCCACACCACTATATAATACCATAACCATCCACACCACACCACTATATAATACCATAACCATCCACACCACACCACTATATAATACCATAACCATCCACACCACACCACTATATAATACCATAACCATCCACACCACACCACTATATAATACCATAACAATCCACACCACACCACTATATAATACCATAACCATCCACACCACTATACAATACCATAACCATCCACACCACTATATAATACCATAACCATCCACACCACACCACTATATAATACCATAACCATCCACACCACTATATAATAACATTACCATCCACACCACTATATAATACCATAACCATCCACACCACACCACTATATAATACCATAACCATCCACACCACACCACTATATAATACCATAACCATCCACACCACACCACTATATAATACCATAACCATCCACACCACACCACTATATAATACCATAACAATCCACACCACACCACTATATAATACCATAACCATCCACACCACTATATAATACCATAACCATCCACACCACTATACAATACCATAACCATCCACACCAGAGCACTCTATAAGACCAGAAGGACCCCAGCCAGTGGCCAGGATCCACTCAGCCATCAAGACCCTCCACTGAGGGTATTTAAGGTGGGGAGTGTTGAACACCAGGAGGCAGGCAGGCAGCTCCTGCTGACCCTGGGCTGGGCTGCAGTTAAGCTAGGGACATAAACACATAAGCCAGGACATAAGGCAGGGAGAGATAAGACGAGCCAGATAAGCTTAGGAGAGATAAGCTGGGCCAGATAAGGCAAGGAGAGGTAGGCTCGGCCACATAAGCTTAGGGGAGAAGCAAGGGGTCAGGTAAGTTAGGGAGAGATAAGCTATGATTACCACGGGACAGATAAGGTGGGAACAGATAAGCTGGAGACAGATAACTCAGGGATAGAGTAGCTGGGACAGATTAGTCAGTGGTAAGCTTGGAACAGATACACTAAGAAGGATAACCTGGGGATATATAAGCTTAGAACAGGGAAGTTAAGGCCAGATAAGCTTGGAGACAGATACGTTACGAAGGAATATGCTGTTGGGGACAAGTATGGAATAGATAAGCTTGGAATAGATAGAATTGGGACGCACAAGCTGAGGACAGATAAGTTCGAGACTGAAAAGCTTGGGAACATAAGTCAGGGGAAATTAAACTGGGGGACAGATAAGTTAAAGGTAGAGATAAGCTGGGGTCATAAATGAGAGAGATAGAGATAAGCTGGGAACACATTAGTTAGGTACAAATAAGATGGGATGAAACAAGTCAGGACCAGATAAGCTGATAACAGATAAGCTAGAATCATACACATTGGAAACATGCTAGAATCAGACAGGATAAGCTGGGAACAAACACTAAGGAAAGATAAGCTTGGCACAAATAAGTTCGAACCAGATAAGCTGGTAACAGATAAACTGGAGACAAATATGCTAAAATCAGACAGGCCGGGAATATAATAGTTAGGTACAGATAAGCTGGGAAATGATAACACCAGATAAGTTAATACCAGATAAGACGGGTAAAAAAATGTCAGGCACACGTAAACTAGGAAACAGATAAGCTTGGGAACCGACGAGCTTGGTACAGAGAACTTGGGGAAGATAAGCTGCACCACTGTTAATGAGGCAGCAATGGAATGGTATGGTCAGCACCAGCGACACAGATAACGTCTGGTTGACAGAGGGAGTCGACCAGCCAGGTCCTAGGCTAGCATAGGAGTCGACCAGCTAGGTCCCAGGCAAGCACAGGAATCGACCAGCTAGGTCCTAGACTAGCATAGGAGTCGACCAGCTAGGTCCCAGGTAAGCATAGGAGTCGACCAGCTAGGTCCCAGGTAAGCATAGGAGTCGACCAGCCAGGTCCCAGGCAAGCATAGGAGTCGACCAGCCAGTTCCTACGCACGCACAGGGATCAACCTGGCAGGTCCTAAGCATGCACAGTGGTCGACCTGGCAGTCCTAAACAACCAGGCCAGACCAGACCAGGGTAGGCAGGAGGCAGGGCAGGCTAGGCCATACCAGACCAGACCAGGGCAGGCAGGCAAGGCAGGGCAGGGCAGGGTATAGCATGGCATGGTAAGGCAGGGCAGGCCAGGGTAGGCCAGGGAGGAGTGAGGGCAGGGAGGAGTAAGGGCAGCCACTGGCCGGGTTCCAGCAGTGTGAGGCTGTGGACCGAGGCGGAGGGCAGGGCGAGTTGCCGGCTGACATTCCAGGAGGAGTGTGGCCTTGTACACCCGTGGCAGGGCGGGACGGGCCGGGCTAACCACCCTCCTACAGGTGACACAACTAGGAAAATAATGGTCACAAGATACGTATACTCGGAGCTCCAGGTGGGTGACGACCGCGGCTGCTGATCACGACAAGTGTCACCCAGGGCCCGCGCAGTGGATGGCAGCAGGAGCATCCTCCTCCTCCTCCTCCTCTCACCCTCCGCCCGTCCTCTGGCCGCACCCATCCATACTCCTGCCTCCCTGGATCCACCAGCGGGACCAACGCTAACAAACATACAAGAGTAGCGTGATGAGTGTGACACGACTGATAATAATGACCATCACTAAGGCCATGATGGGTCTCTGGGATCACCACACCACCACACACTCCTCCACCCGCACCTGAGGCCACATCAACAGCTCATGTGAAAAGCCAAACATCGTTTGATGTTTTTCTGTACATACAACACTGAAAACTGGAATCTGACGTGATTAATAATAATAATAATAATAATAATAATAATAATAATAATAATAATAATAATAATAATAAAATAATAATAATGATAACTAATCTTTTACAGGTAGGTAGACACCTTTCCTGCTTTAGTGTGGTAGTATGAAAGACAGACGAACAATGGCCTCATTTGCATACATCCATCTCTCTGGCTGTCGCGTGTAATGTTAGCCAAGCCTGCCATCCAGAACCAACCAACCCCCCCAGCTCACTACTCCACAGTTACCCTTGATCGCTACCCATGCCCAGGTTCTCCCTACTGACGGGAAATTGCCCCCTGTATACAACATTGATCCAATTTATTCCATCCAACCCAGGCACCTCGACCTCCTGAATGTTCATACCCCCATACCCCAAGAGCGTTCTTCTCTCCATCCTTCCACCTCCTAGTTTTCCCTCTACCCTCTGCTGTCTCTACTTCTGGGACATACGACCCCCTTTGCCACTCTTTCTTCCCTCCTCCTCACCATTATCTCCGAACCATTTCAACACAACCTGATCGGGGCCTTGAAATTATACTACGCTTCCTACTACACCCATGTCTTACACTGTCGTTCCTTGCATAAGCAACCTGCCTCACGCCATAAAATGTCCTCAGGCACTTCATCCCCAACACAACCATTCTCTTCGTCTCTATTGCAGTCGAGGCCCAAGACTCGCATCCATACACGTCTGTTGGGACTACTACGCCTTCACACATACCAGACTGTGCTCGTAGATGCTTAATAATAATAATAATAATAATAATAATAATATAATAAAAATAAATAAATAAATATATATATATATATATATATATATATATATATATATATATATATATATATATATATATATATATATATATATATACATATATATATATATTTACGTTGATGGCTGCAGTCAGGGACAAAAATCAACATCACGGCCGGGCTTTATTTGAAAAATAGAGAGCTTAATGAAAGGGAAAAAGAGGAGACAAGGAAAAGTATTTCCAAATTTTGGAGGAAGTGAAAAACCTGTCTTTCAAAATGTGCCACGGGACATAGCTGTTGGGAAGGACATGAGAGGGTAGAGAGTTCTAAACCTTCGAGGTGTAGGGAAAGAAACAGATGTCAAAATGGCCCATACTCGAGTTACCAACAGCCTCACGGTTATCATGTGACTGTGCAGCTTGCCGAGTACTGCGTGGTCTAGCTAGCGGTGGGGACACACAAGCAGCCAGTACTCGGCAGCAAAAACCAAAGTAATATCTAGAGAAGAGGGAAAGTGAATCAACAATGTGGCGTAAGGAAAGCGAGTCAAGTTTCGAAGTATGGGAGAGTTTATTAGTCGGACCGCTTTCGATTCAACTTTGTCAAGTAAGGATAGAGGTATGAGAGCAGTACTCCATACAAGGAAGAATCAATCCTTTGTATAAACGAAGCAAGTGTTCGAGAGAAAACAAATTTCATCATATAAACAAGACCCCCAGCTTCTTAGAGCCAGACGTAGCTATTTCCCTATTGCGGGGCTTCCAAGATAAAGTGGATGCTACACTTATACCAAATGTGTTCACTGAGTCAAGAGGTCAAATGAGAGAGGAAAGTTGTGATGAATTTTCGATAGAGAAATGGGTAGAAACTGGGTCTTGGTGCCATTATTTCGTCTACCTCACTGAGAAATCCTGTTTATGTTTATTGATGGAGTTGTGACGAGACGAATGCAGATCAAGTGAGAGAAGAAGGAGCAGTATTGAAAGATGTGGAGGAATGCAGTGTTGAGTCGTCAGCGTATGAGTGCATTTGGTTACTTGTGGAAGAAAGGAAATCGATGATAAAAAAAAATGAAGAAGTATGGGAGACAAGACAGAACCTTGAGGAACAACGATGTTCATGGAGTAATTGAGGAGACTCGGTCCATTAACAACTACGGACAAAGATCGGCCAGAGAGGAAGCTAGATATGATGGAGCAAAGTGAGGGAGGGGAGCTCAGAGACGAGACCCCGATGTCACACCCTGTCAAAAGCTTTGGATATACCAAGGTCAACTACACTTGACTCCCTAAAAGCTTTCAGGGATGATGACCAGACATTAGTAAGATAGGAAAGAATATCACCAGTGGGTCTCGCCTCACAAAAGCCATACTGGTGATCACAGACAATACCGTGAGATTCAAGCTGCTTGAGGATATGGGAGTTGAGGAGGGATTGAAAGGCCATGGAAATGGTAGATGTGAAAGCAAAAAGGACGATAGTTCACCCTTCTGAACCGGAATTGCAAATGAAGATTATGGTTGGATATGAAAAACGGGCCAGTGAAAACATCATTAGACAACTGGGTCTCAAAAGAGAAGTAAGATATCAAGAGCGGTACTAGAGAGATGGTGTTGAACAGAAGGGAGGTCACTAGAGACCACAAATGTTGGTATAGTTAATAGAAAAAGCAACAGGTCTATCAAGAGGAAAAAGGTTGTAAGAGGGGCCGGGACTACTACTACTACTACTACTACTGTCTGAGCCCTCTCTCTCACTGGCAGTAACGGCAGGTGGAAACCCAGAGGTTCTTAGCACCTCGTGATACCGGGAACTTGGGCACTGTATCTACACTTTAATAATGGTAGTGTGTGTGTGTGTGTGTGTGTGTGTGTGTGTGGGAAAAGGTTCAAGACTGACCCTGAACCTAGCTTAGTGAAGACGACAGTATATGAAGATGAGGATTCAGAGCAAAAGAGCACAGCGAAACCTAGTGTAGTGAAGATATGGGTACTGTGAAGATGTGGGGTGTAGTGAAGAAGAGAACAATAAGTCTAGCTTAGCAATGGGGTGAGATTTATACACCAATATCTTCCTCAACATTAAGTAAAGCTGGTGTTGAACAGGAGAGATGAGACAGCAGATGGGAAAGTTGGAAAAAATGGAAGTAAAGAGAGAGAGATATGGATGGCGGGAGACAGCTCTGAGTATCGTGTTTGGCTCATTTTCCGGCCATTTTGTCCCGGGTCTTGTCCTTATATATATATATATATATATATATATATATATATATATATATATATATATATATATATATATATATTCTTTCTTTCTTTCTTTCAAACTATTCGCCATTTCCCGCATTAGCGAGGTAGCGTTAAGAACAGAGGACTGGGCCTTTGAGGGAATACCCTCACCTGGCCCAATTCTCTGTTCCTTTTGGAAAAAAAAAAAAAAAAAAAAAACGAGAGGGGAGGATATATATATATATATATATATATATATATATATATATATATATATATATATATATATATATATATATATATATATATATATATATATATCACGTCTTTACTTATATGTAAGTATGCAGATACACATACCCAAACCTAAGATAGATTCCCATTCACTGACCAGCCCTGAGGGAAAGACGAACACATGGGTTAGGTGTTGGTCGACTGCCATGCCCAAGATTCGAACGAATGCGGGTCCGAGGCCGTACTATCCCGTGCTGACTCATGGTCAGCAACGCTCACCAATACGCCCCGGAGGACCGTGTGTGTGTGTGTGTGAAATGTTCATGGCCGCCCTTGACCCTAGCTCTGTGAAGATAAAGGCATGTGAAGATGATGGTGTGGTGAGAAGTGTAGTGACCCTAGCGAACTGTGAAGGTAAGGGTAATGTGAAGATGAGGCCGCGCTGATAGTGAGTCTGGCGAACCCAAAATGTGCCTAATATAGTGAAGATGAGGATAGAAAAGGTGATGGCTTCTGTCTTGCTGGAGATGACGGTGAAGTGGAATACAGTGTGAACACGCCGAACGGAGCGTGTGATAACGATTAACTTCTGGGAGAGGAGGATTCGAACCCAGTCCTATGGAAGAGGAGGATTCGAACCCAGTCCTATGGGAGAGGAGGATTCGAACCCAGTCCTACCGTTAACGCGGCAGGCCGCTACACCACCCATTGGACCACGAAACTGAAAAAGCTTTCATCTGACACTAAGCCAAATGGTCAACGAGATCCCGCGTCACATCACGTGACCGGGGAAGGGGCAAGGGGGGTGGGGGGTGTGAGGGGGATCTTAATGATCATTATTTAGTCTGAAATGAAACTTTTGTCGCTTCATGGTCCAATGAATGGGTAGCGTACCGACCTGCCGCGCGTTAGCAATGGGTTCGAAACCTCTTCGCCCATTAGCAAATCGTTATTTTCCATACATACTTATCTATCTATCTATCTATCTATCTATATATATATATATATATATATATATATATATATATATATATATATATATATATATATATATATATAGCGTTAATGAGATGGCATTAATGAGGGATCAGTTGACCGTGCAGCCTCAGCTAACATTAAAAAAAAAAAAAAGGATTCATCTGTGCATATCTATTCTCTAGCCGTCGCTGTCGCGTATAAAGCTTGGTAATAATAATAATAATAATAATAATAATAATAATAATAATAATAATAATGAAATAATAATAATAATAATAATAATAATAATAATAATAATAATAGATCTCAGTGTTGCAGCGGTCAGCGTTGCTAACCATGACGGATTCACGGGGTGACCAGGGTCAACTGCATAGGTTCGAATGCTTGGCAGTGGCAATTGGTACACAGTCAATCCAGCTGCTCATCCTCCCCCAAGGGATCGGTCGACAAAATGGGTACCTGACTTCAGCTACGATATATATATATATATATATATATATATATATATATATATATATATATATATATATATATATATATATAGAGCTAATGAGATAGCCTTTGATTAGGGCATTCAGTTGCCTGTGGCATCCCAGCCAACTTATATAATGAAAATTTTCATAATAATAATAATAATAATAATAATAATAATAATAATAATGATAATAATAATAAACCATAACTATTGTAATACTAATAATAACAACAAAAGACTGAGATAAGCGTTGCAGAAATCCCTGGCAAGATGGTCACAAAGAGAGAGAGAGAGAGAGAGAGAGAGAGAGAGAGAGAGAGAGAGAGAGAGAGAGAGAGAGAGAGAGAGAGAGAGAGAGGACAAATGAACGGGGACCGTCAACCAAAAGACATTAAATAAGTGATGACATCACGATGCTCCGTGGTGCACGCTCGCCAAAATAACTCGCCAGCCTCCAGCCTACACAACCTCGCCAGAGCCTACACATGCTCCCCCCCCCCCACAATACTGCGGCCACACTACACGCCCGTGCGTGGCACCGCTCCCTCACCCAGCAACTCCCACATTTAAGTCGCGAGGAAGTGTTCCCATGGGTTCAAGTCCTGGTTACGATGATACTCGGTCCACAGTCAACCAAGCTGTTCATCCACCACTGGGGGTTGGTCGATAATATAGGCACCTGGCTCAGGCTAGGGTATATGTGGGTGAAGGCAGTAAGTGTGGATGTGTATATATATATATATATATATATATATATATATATATATATATATATATATATATATATATATATATATATTCTTTTCTTTTAAACTATTCGCCATTTCCCGCGTTAGCGAGGTAGCGTTAAGAACAGAGGACTGGGCCTTTTTTGGAATATCCTCACCTGGCCCCACTCTGTTCCTTCTTTTGGAAAATTAAAAAAAAAAAAAAAAAAAGAGAGGGGAGGATTTCCAGCTCCCCGCTCCCTCCCCTTTTAGTCGCCTTCTACGACACGCAGGGAATACGTGGGAAGTATTCTTACTCCCCTATCCCCAGGGATATATATGTATATATATATATATATATATATATATATATATATATATATATATATATATATATATATATATATATATATATATATATATATATGTATGTATACGATGAAGTGTATATGTATGTATATGTGCGTGTGTGGACGCGGGAGACGGCGGTTAAGTATAATAAAAAAAATAAATAAATAAATATATATATATATATATATATATATATATATATATATATATATATATATATAGCGTTAATGAGATGGCCTGGCCACCATCAGGGCTTCAGTTGCTCTTGCCGTCTGAGGAAAAAAAAATGGGTAAACAAACCTTAAAGGTCAGGTTAAAGGCCATGTTGTCACAGCCAAGGGCCGTCTGTCGTGCTCATGGGTCTTGCGATGTGAGGCAGGAGGACACGCACGTGTCCTCTTGGGCCCTGGTTAGGACTACGCCAGCCTGGGATGTGGGCTCCCGGCCCCTCATCACACCCTACCACGGGAGGACGGGAGCCTGGCTGGTGGCCACTGCGACAACAACATACGGGACTCAACCACTGCACAACACAAGACTTGCAACACTGGGGACTCCCGGAGCAACACTGGTGTAGGGGAGGCAGCGGTGACCTGGCTGGCTGTTGTGGTGTATAATGTGACACTCAGGTGGCCACGTGAGTCTGGTCCTAACACCTACCACCAGGTTCACGTAACTCGACCGGTGTCACGGGATGGTGCGTACGTACGTGGCAGGATGGCACGGGAGGAGCCGCTGCCAGGGTGGCAGGTGGTCATCACAGCATGACAAGAGGTAAGCTGGTAACCAACACCCAGGCATACGGCCGCCACACTAGGCGAGGGCCGCCACACCAGGCGAGGGCCGCCACACCAGGAATATGGCCTCCACACCAGGCGAGGGGCCGTCACACTAGGCGAGGGCCGCCACACCAGGAATAAGGCCTCCGCACCAAGCGAGGGCCTGCACACCAGGCGAGGGCCGCCACACCAGGCGAGGGGCCGTCACACCAGGCATACGGCCGCCACACCAGGCGACGGCCACCACACCAGGCGAGGGCCGCCACACCAGGCATATGGCCTCCACACCAGGCGAGGGCCGCCACACCAGTCGAAGGCCGCCACACCAGGCATAAGGCCTCCACACTAGGCGAGGGCCACCACACCAGGCATACGGCCGCCACACTAGGCGAGGGCCGCCACACTAGGCGAGGGCCGAGGGCCGCCACGCCAGGCATAAGGACTCCACACCAGGCGAGAGCCTGCACACCAGGCATAAGGCCTCCACACCAGGCATAAGGCCTCCACACCAGGCATAAGGCCGCCACACCAGGCGAGGACCTCCACATCATGGGGGCATCATGAAGCGGTTCCCGCGCCCGGGCTGGGACCCTCCAACATCCTTCCCCCGGGCACTCGACAAGGTAATAACGCTGGCGAGGCGGCCTTAAACTCGTTTTACAGCGGATAATTCCTTGAACTCCCCTATTGTGTTATTTCCCAAGCGACTGACTGACTGACTGACTATCTATCTTAAACCTTACATACTTAGTACTGAGTTTTAGGTCTCCGGGACAACCAAGCTACCAACATTCTTGACAAGGACGTCTTACAAATCTCTACCAACAGACACGAGATCTATACTGGTAAAATCATCCTCAAATTCATGAAGCCACCATACCGAGCTAGTATTTAAGACGCTGTACCGACTGTGTTGGCATAAGGCGCGGTCGTCTCTCGTGCAGCCCGGGGCATTCACAGCACGACTGACCTCACCGACATTACTACGTCTGACACACCAACATTACTACGTCTGACACACAGCTACACATGCCCGGTCAGCTCCCGGCAGAACTTTCGCTGAAAAATAAGAAATCAATTTACTCGACCACTTGAGCAGGAGGGTATACGACCCTGGGGATGATGACGTGCCCCTCGTACCGACGCGTCGTGCCCCTCGTTACAGTCAACTACCAGCGGAGGTGGTGGGTCGACTATGGCTTGCCTTGTGCCCACCACCACCAATCACCAACGAGAGTTCACATCACACTAATGACTAACTGAACTAACTAACTAACTAACTAACTAACTAACCTTTGACGTTATCAGCCTAGCCAACGTGTGGCGCCATCTGTTCAAGACCACATCCACCATGGCCAAGTCTGACTTGACCTGCAACACTCAGGGCCAGGCCACAGGAGGAACAGCAACACAGCCAGTGAAGGGAGGAGCAAGAGGAGGAGGAGGAGGAGGTAGAGGAGGAGGGAGGAGTGTGCTGCTGTACCTGTCCAGTGTGAACATCCAGGATATCCAGCAACACCGTCAAGACGACACGGACGACACAACTGATGACCCTGAGGCACAGCCGACATGTGGCACGCTAACTGTTGCCACAGAAAAACTATGACATTCTCAGCGATCCTGAGGCCCCACACACTACATCCCCAGCACATCCACTGTTATGCTCGGCCATGAGAATGTAACATAAAAACCACACCGGCTAAACCTGGGGAAGAGACGAAGATTCCCATCAATTTCTGGAATGAAAAGGAAATTGGTACAAGAGAGTCTCGAGTTATGCTACTGACTGAAGGTGACCTCTGAAAGTGTTCCACATGTGTGTGTGTGTGTGTGTGTGTGTGTGTGTGTGTTGGGGAAGGGGGGGGGGGATTTACTGACACCCCCCCCGGAGCACGACGGTCCGGTCCTTGGGCACCACGACATTATGGCATAAAGGATCAAGCTTAAAGACGGGCCCATCGTACTCTGGGTCGTGAAGTGTCCAGCTCAAAAGTCGTAGTGTGGTGTGCCGTCGTGTTCACAGGGGTCGCACTTCCGTGCACGAGGGAGGGGGGGGGGGGTTGACATGGAGGCAGAGTCGGGAACACACGAGAGTGTAAACAACTGCACAGCGACGTCGGGGTTGAGGGCGGGCGAGTGGGTGAGGTGAGTGACTTTATGATGATCTATGGAGACAGTCAACCCCAGCCATCACACGTGGGAGAGTGATGGCTGGAGAAGAGCCATCCCTTACCGTATGAAACTACGTAATGTATGTACTGAAATACGAACTGTAACATCTTATGTAACATCAACCCACTGGGGTCTGACTAAGACCCTTTGTGACCCCCTCTTGTAATCCTTTTGCGCTACCGCTCACAGGAGGAGCATGGGGGTGTACAATCAATGTGCCGGGGACACTGGCACAAATTAATCAAATCCCCCACACCCCCAGCCAACACCACCACACACCACATGTTGCAACCCACCACACCAAGGAGGGGGGGAAAAATGCTCCCTACAGCTTTGTTTTCCCAGGAGATTAACCCATTCGTGTCACGTCGTGTCTCAGAAGACTGTAATTACAGAGGTTACGGCCCTGCTAGAGATACAGGAGCTGTTACTGGGTTTGATGAAGACAGTCATCAAACGAGAGCTCTGACGTATGGGAAATGGAAAAGGAAACTGTGTACGTCACTTTCAGAGAATGTACGATGATCACGTAAGGCCGGGGAAAGAGGCCGTCTGGAAGGTACTGTGGAAATGTTTAGGTATACTGGTTGTGAGGAACAGAGGAGCCACTAGGTGTGGCAGCAGAGGCGAGGCCACCACCCACCCATCCCACCACGGAGGGTCTCTCTCCTCCCCCGACCAACACTTCATCTGGACTGATTCCTGGCGACACTGGAGGAGGTTCACACGATGGACTTGCTGCATGGGCCACACGCATGCGCAGGAGTTGTATGTATGTGGTCTTACAATCATCATCATCACGTGGAGAAGTTATTTAAGATGTCCCGGTTGTTGTACGTGGCTTGACGGGGGCAGCCCGAAGGACCCTGGTCGGTGATAAGCCTAGACTACCTAGCTGACAGCCCAGCACAACCCACCCAGCCAACCTAGCCAGACTAGTGCCCCGCTCAGCACACCCAGGTCCTGGTCACAGGTCTGTAATTCACTGACAAAGTGGTGAAGGAATGATGTGTATAGCAGCCATGGTATGGTAGTGGGAGGAGCAGCATGGTGGGGGATGGTATGGTAGTGGGAGGAGCAGCATGGTGGGGGATGGTATGGTAGTGGGAGGAGCAGCATGGTGGGGGATGGTATGGTAATGGGAGGAGCAGCATGGAGGGGGATGGTATGGTAGTGGGAGGAGCAACATGGGAGTGAGGGGAGTGACCGTGGTTTTGGCCAGCCTGGGACAACACCACCTGTCACGCCCCATCAACCACCTGTTGCTCACGCTCCCTCCTGCCGCCACCCCATCCTTCTCCCCCAACACCATCACCCTCCTAACCTCCTCCAAAACCCTCACCATCATCCTGCCCTGAGGAACCGTCCTCCAGCCCTGCCCTGAGGAACCGTCCTCCAGCCCTGCCCTGAGGAACCGTCCTCCAGCCCTGCCCTGAGGAACCGTCCTTCAGCCCTGCCCTGAGGTGCCGTCCTCCAGCCCTGCCCTGAGGAACCGTCCTTCAGCCCTGCCCTGAGGAACCGCCCTCCACCCCTGCCCTCAGGTGCCGTTCTCCAGCCCTGCCCTGAGGAACCGTCCTTCAGCCCTGCCCTGAGGAACCGTCCTCCAGCCCTGCCCTGAGGAACCGTCCTCCAGCTCTGCCCTGAGGAACCGTCCTCCAGCCCTGCCCTGAGGAACCGTCCTTCAGCCCTGCCCTGAGGAACCGTCCTCCAGCCCTGCCCTGAGGAACCGTCCTTCAGCCCTGCCCTCAGGTGCCGTCCTCCAGCCCTGCCCTGAGGTGCCGTCCTCCAGCCCTGCCCTGAGGTGCCGTCCTCCAGCCCTGCCCTAAGGTGCTGTCCTCCAGCCCTGCCCTGAGGTGCCGTCCTCCAGCCCTGCCCTGAGGTGCCGTCCTCCAGCCCTGCCCTCAGGTGCTGTCCTCCACCAGGGCAGCCAGAGGAGCTACGGAACAGCAGAGTGTTAAGCTGCGTGCAACAAGCCCACCAGGTGCACAATCCTGGCTTTGTTAAAACACACAAACTAGTGGCGACACAGGTGTAACCACATCCCCCAACACCTGGCATCACAACCAACACTTGGCCGCACATGTGCACCAGCCTTCCCAGTACCTGGCGGAACACGCCCTTCCCTGACAATACCACAGGTACCCCATTCACATGGCTCCATTCATTCCCCCCCACACTCCACTATACTTCCCTCCACCAACCTACGACCTCATTCATTCCCCCATACCCCACTACTTCCCTTCATCAACCCAAGCATGACCTACTTCCCTCCATCAACCCAAGTATGACCCCTCACTTCTCACTGTTCTAATACAACCAACGTTCACATGGCCGTGTCACCCCTTACTTTAGGGGGGGGGGGAGACAAAAGTCATTACCGTGTCAGGGGTGTTAAGTAAGAGTTGCAGCAGCAGCACTGTTGAAATGTTGGCTACGTCCACGCCTGGTCGCAATCTGTGAACGAGTTGCGACCCGCTGCCATCACCCACATCCACGCTAACTTAAGTCCTGCGTGCTTCATTGACTGCCCCACAGACATGGCAATCTCCAAACCTCCTCCTCCTCTGCAGTTCGGTAATCTTTCCGCCTCCTCTACCACCCATTCCATTGGTTTTTCTCCCTTCGTCTCCATCATCTACCGCACCCTAGTGGGAGGCGAGATCTATGTGACTCTCGCCTTGGATGACTTCACTACAACCGGCCACCACATCAACCTATGTGAGACGAGCATCAGCCAGGCTGTCATTCCGTGGTTTCCAGACTTCCTCAGCGCGCGACGTGTCGTCGTCAGGCTGTGTGCCTCAAGGGGGCCATGGCCACATTCTAGTACCAGTTACGTGCCACGGAGCATGAAGATGGCGACCCTTGTGCTTGCTCGTCCTTATATAAACGTTAGCGCGAGGCACACCACCACAACCGCCCCACGGTAATTAACGTGGCCACCCTGGCTAGTGTGAGGCTATACACGAGCACCTACCGACTAATGCCGCCCTTGAGAACATCCTTCGCCTCCGGAGCTGGACCGCCGCCAACAGCGTCACCATTAACCTGGGGCGTAGTCCTGCACGTCACTCCCGCCTGCAGCCCCGCCTCACTAGGCCTCTAGCCACCTCCAGCTGGCTCACTCCACCGTGTTCTTCAGTGTCCCTCGGGACAACAAACTAAGCTGGTTCATCAAATGCACCAGCGGTCGTCTCGAGTTGACGCAAAACCTCTGGACTACCTACGCCAACCCTCAATACAACTCACTCCTCTCATTATTATCATTATCATTATTTTTCTTCTTATTATTATCATTATTATTATTATCATATTTCATTATTAATGGCGGCGGCGAAGACAGTAGTGGTAGTGGTAGTAGTAGTAGTAGTAGTACTATATATATATATATATATATATATATATATATATATATATATATATATATATATATATATATATATATATATATAATTTTTTTCATACTTAATCGCCAATTGCCACGTCAGCGAGGGAGCGTCAGAAACAGACGAAGAAAGGTCGCATCCACTCACATCCATTCTCTAGCTGTCATGTGTAATGCACTACAAACAACCATAGCTTCCTACCCACATCCAGGCCCCACAGACCTTTCCATGGTTTACCCCAGACGCTTCACAAGCTATGGTTCAGCTCCTTAACGGAACATCGACCCCTGTATACAACATCGTTCCAATTCACTCTATCCCGTGCAAGCCTTGCACCCTCCTGTACGTTCGGGCCCCGACCACTAAAAAATTTTTTTCACTCCATCCTTTTACCTCCAATTTGGTCTCCCGCTTGCCCTTGTCCCCTCCACCTCTGACACATACATCCTCTTGGTCAATCTTTCCTCACTCTTCTCTCTATGTGTCCACATAATTTCAACACACCCTCTTCTGCTCTCTCAAGCAGTCTTTATAATAATAATAATAATAATAATAATAATAATAATAATAATAATAATAATAATAATAAAAACAATAATGATAATAACAATAATAACAATGATAATAATAATAATAACAATAATAATAATAATAATAATAATAATAATAATAATAATAATAATAATAATATTGATAATAACAGCAGCAGCAGCAGCAGCAGTAGGGAGAGTTCAGAGGAGGCGGTGGGTGTTGGTGTTGGTTTAGCGAGGGTCGGCAGGAAGAGAGTGGCGGTGAGAGTGTAGGTGTGTGGCGTGGCGTTCCCCCCTGGGCCAGGGGAGGAGGACCACTATCACACGATAATAATGAGGTCATCAACTGGTGTACAGATAATCTCCCCATCACCACCCACCCACGACAACAAGTGGGTCACCACAACCGCCGCCGCCTCCACCACCACTATCAGACACGTACCTTCCATGATCCAGCTCTGCTCTCACTCATTATTCTCTCACTGTCACACTACAGCCGCCGGGGTGACCTTGCGGGGTGTGGCCACTTATGTCAGCGGCGTAGCCCCGTGCTGGCTAGTGTGGATGACACCCCTAGGATAACCACCCCAGTGTAAGAGTACTATCTACTACAACCGTGGCCTCACCAGCCAGCCACTCACACCAGCCTACTGCTACCTCAACATAACGGTATGATCCCCGGGCCATTATGGCAGGACAACGTGCCCCCTTCCGTTGGGCGGTGAGACCCGCGCGTATGGAGGTGTGATCCTTGTGCATGATGAAGATGCGACCACTGCTTATGATGAAGATGCGACCACTGCTTATGATGAAGATGCGACCACTGCTTATGATGATGTGAACACTGCTTCAGAGGGTGTGACCCACGTCTATAAGGATGCGAGCGTGGCGTATGAAGGTGTGACCCTTACGCTATGAGTATATGACCTTCTGGTATGATGTCACGGCTTCTGACTTCACTTCTCCACCACGTTCATGAGTAAGGCATGAGACAGTGAGCAACTCTTGAACTAGGTACCATGGTCATGTAGTGGGAGGGAGATACGTCGTGGAAAACATCTAACGGTTCACCATCCCACAATAACAGAGCCACATGGATCCACGTGGAGTGCTCCATGACACTGTTCCCTCCTGCCACTGCCTCACACCCACCAGGTCCGCCGCCACCAACCCCCCCTCACCTTCCCGATGGAAAACATCAGAGGCGAAAGTAGGCGACCTTATGAGGCAGGTGGAAACTGAGGAAAGTGTCCAGGCAGCACGCACGGCCCTCCTTCCCTCTAACGTTACACCTCACAGAATATGTGAGGTATCTGGTGAGGTGAGGCGCCCCTCTAGCCTTACACCTCACAGCATATGTGAGGTACCTGGTGAGGTGAGGCGCCCCTCTAGCCTTACACCTCACAGCATATGTGAGGTACCATGTGAGGTGAGGCGCCCCTCTAGCCTTACACCTCACAGCGTATGTGAGGTACCTGGTGAGGTGAGGCGCCCGAGTTCATCAGTGTTTCCACGATGGTAAACACGGGACGTCCAACACCGATGAGATGAAAATTATCGAGACGAAACATCAACAAAATACCCACACCGTGCTCACGGTCCTGGTGAAATTTCACCCTATGTGCTGAAGCGGCGAGTCGATACACATGACAATCCTCTTCAAGTACTGCTCAAGATGTAGCAGGGAGAGAGAGGGAGAGAGAGAGAGAGAGAGAGAGACATGTTGCTAAGGGAGTGGAAAAGGACAAACGCTTTGATTATCTAGCCGAAAGGAGTTCGATAAGAGGCGCTGAGCTGCAGGCCCGGCCCCGTGATGTGCGCGGTCTGTAAGGTACTGGAAAAGATGATAATCAGAAAGCGTATGGATGGATGACTTCCATCACAAGAGAAATAACGCGAGAGACAACGCGATTTCTGGAAAATGAATTCAAGCGTAAGGCGATTTCTATAAAATTAGGTCAAGCGTAAGGAACGTCTTTGAATTCTACGAGACAGTGAGCTCAGCACTGGACTAAAGAGAAGGCTGGGGTCGATTATCTGTATGTGGTGCGAAAAAAAGAAGAAAAGAATGTGATATTGTACCACAAGGGAGGCATCATGATGAGGACGCTGGATCACCAGGCAGGAATACAAGAGAAAGAGAGAGAGACACACTCCTTCACTGGACTGATGATCATCTCGGTATAAGGGAAGAAAAGCACATCAGAGGAGCCTTCTCGAAATGCGTTCACGGCACCAGTGGAGTGCCGCACGGTTCTCCTCTGAGACCAATTCCTCTCCTTGATCAATGTGACTCACTTGGTCGATGGTATGGGACTCCTATCTGGATACGTCTGCCAATGGCGCGGAGGTCACGAAGACGTGCACAGCCAGGGCGGTGGCATCAACTAACAAGGGAACCTATAAGCACAGACCTCCAACTTGGTCTGATACAGGACTCCTGATGGAGTTCAACCCGACTTAAATGTACAGGAATGAGGATGGGTCACGGTGAGAGAGAAGAAAGGCTCTGATACATTCATCTGGCTGGCAATAAGCGGGAGGAATGTGAATGTGTGAGCCAGACTTGGGGAGTCGAACATGTCCCTGATAGGCGAGCAGTTGTCTGCTAACAATGGGGCTGCATTCAAGTTCATGGGTAAGGGAACATCCAGCAGGCTGTGTTCACATCCTACGCTTGGCCAAAGCCAGAACTGAGTGTGGTCACCGCAGGTACTGTAGCGACGAGCTGTTAGAGAAGGTCCAAAAGAAGAGGAGAAGAAAGACGGCGCCAAAATGATGAGAAGTGACTCACAGGGAAAGCTAGAGGCGTGAAATATGCCCATCATAAGACGGAGAAGAGTGAGGAATCACCTCGCCACATGCAACCACACTGATGACGTACACAGAAGAACTATAAGATACGTACGGACACAACACCCAGAGGATATTACATGTAATGAACCAAGTAACTGGTTCAACAATGTAACGAAGTAATTCTACTGCTAGAGAGTTGTGGATGAGTGGAATATAAGACTCAATGAGGAAATAGTACATGAGGACACCCTATACAAACTGGGAACCTTGCCACTACAGTACCCTACACAAACAAGTAACCTTGCTACTACAGTACCCTACACCCTATACAAACAGGTAAACTTGCCGCTACAGTACCCTACACCCTACACAAACAGGTAACCTTGCTACTACAGTATCCTACACCCTATACAAACTGGGAACCTTGCCGCTACAGTACCCTACACCCTATACAAACTGGGAACCTTGCCATCACAGTACCCTACACCCTATACAAACAGGTAACCTTGCCGCTACAGTGCCCTACACCCTATACAAACAGGTAACCTTGCCGCTACAGTACCCTACACCCTATACAAACAGGTAACCTTGCCCTTACAGTACCCTAAACCCTATACAAAGAGGTAACCTTGCCGCTACAGTACCCTACACCCTATACAAACAGGTAACCTTGCCCTTACAGTACCCTAAACCCTATACAAAGAGGTAACCTTGCCGCTACAGTACCCTACACCCTACACAAACAGGTAACCTTGCCGCTTTATTACCCTACACCCTGTACGAACAGGTAACCTTGCCGCTACAGTGCCCTACACCCTATACAAACAGAGAACCTTGCTGCTACAGTACCCTATACCCTATACAAATAGGCAACCTTGCTGCTACAGTACCCTACACCCTATACAAACAGGTAACCTTGCCGCTACAGTACCCTGCACCCTATACAAACAGAGAACCTTGCTGCTACAGCACCCTACACCCTATACAAATAGGTAACCTTGCTGCTACAGTACCCTACACCCTATACAAACAGGTAACCTTGCTGCTACAGTACCCTACACCCTATACAAATAGGTAACCTTGCTGCTACAGTACCCTAAACCCTATACAAAGAGGTAACCTTGCCGCTACAGTACCCTACACCCTATACAAACAGGTAACCTTGCCGCTACAGTACCCTACACCCTATACAAACTGGGAACCCTGCCGCTACAGTACCCTGCACCCTATACAAACAGGTAACCTTGCTGCTACAGTACCTTACACCCTATACAAACAGTTACCTTGCCGCTACAGTACCCTAAACCCTATACGAAGAAGGTAACCTTGCCGCTACAGTACCCTACACCCTATACAAACAGGTAACCTTGCCGCTACATTACCCTACACCCTATATCAACAAGTAACCTTGTCGCTACAGTACCCTACACCCTATACAAACAGGTAAACTTGCCGCTACAGTACCCTACACCCTATACAAACAGGTAACCTTGCCGCTACATTACCCTATACCCAATGCACAAGGTAACTTTGCCGCTACAGTACCCTACACCTTATACAAACAGGTAAACTTGCCGCTGCAGTACCCTACACCCTATACAAACAGATAACCTTGCCGCTACAGTACCCTACACCTTATACAAACAGGTAACCTTGCCGCTACATTACCCTACACCCAATGCACAAGGTAACCTTGCCGCTACAGTACCCTACACCTTATACAAACAGGTAAACTTGCCGCTGCAGTACCCTACACCCTATACAAACAGATAACCTTGCCGCTACAGTACCCTACACCCTATACAAACAGGTAACCTTGCCGCTATAGTACCCTACACCCTATACAAACAGGTAACCTTGCCGCTACAGTACCCTAAACCCTATAGAAACAGGTAACCTTGACGCCATAGTACCCTACACCCTATACAAACAGGTAAACCTACCGCTACAGTACCCTACACCCTATACAATCAGGTAACCTTGCTGCTACAGTACCCTACACCCTATACAAGCAGGTAACACTGCCGCTACATTGTCTACACCCTATACAAACAGGTAACCTTGCCGCTAAAGTACCCTACACCCTATACAAACAGGTAACCTTGCCGCTAAAGTACCCTACACCCTATATTAACAGGTAACCTTGCCGCTAGAATACATTACACCATATACAAACAGGAAACCTTGCCACTACAGTATCCTATACCCAATACACAAGGTAACTTTGCCGCTACAGTACCCTACACCTTATACCAACAATCAACCTTGCCGTCAGAATACCTTACACCCTATACAAACAGGTATCCTTGCCGCTAAAGTACCCTACACCCTATACAAATAGGTAACCTTGCCGCTACAGTACCCTAAACTATCTACAAACAGGAAACCTTGCCGCTACAGTACCTTACACCATGTACAAACAGGTAGCCTTGCCGCTACAGTATCCTACACTCAATACACAAGGTAACTTTGCCGCTACAGTATCCTACACCCTATACAAACAGGTAACTTTGCCGCTACAGTATCTTACACCATGTACAAACAGATAACCTTGCCGCTACAGTATCCAACACCCAATACACAAGGTAACTTTGCCGCTACAGTATCCTACACCCCATGCAAACAGGTAACTTTGCCGCTACAGTATCTTACACCATGTACAAACAGATAACCTTGCCGCTACAGTACCCTACACCTTACACAAACAGTTAACCTTGCCGCTAGAATACCTTACACCCTATACAAACAGGTAACCTTGCCGCTACAGTACCCTACACCCTCCATACAAACAGGTAACCTTGCCGCTACAGTACCCTACACCATGTACACACAGATAAACATGCCACTACAGTACATTCCCATGATTATCACAACTACAAACTCTTCTACGATAATAGAATTCTCCCATGACTACAAGCCAATGTATTCTCCCATGGTTACCTAACTCCACCTTAACTTCATGACAAATATGGCAGGTTGTGATGTACTTAATAACATAACATAAAGACTCTTTTCATTGCATTATAAAAGAAGAGGAGGGTCGATATTTGGATGACAACAGACTATCTAAGGAGAGTCGATATTTGGACGACTACAGACTATGTAGAGTCGATATTTGGACGACTACAGACTATGTAGAGTCGATATTTGGACGACTACAGACTATGTAGAGTCGATATTTGGACGACTACAGACTATGGAGAGTCGATATTGGACGACTACAGACTATGTAGAGTCGATATTTGGACGACTACAGACTATGTAGAGTTGATATTTGGACGACTACAGACTATGGAGAGTCGATAGTTGGACGACTACATGGTATGGAGAGTCGATATTTGGACGACTACAGACTATGAAGGGTCGATATTTGGACGACTACAGGCTATGGAGGGACAATATTTGGACGACAGCAGGCTATGGAGATTCGATCTTTGGACGACCACAGACTATGGAGGGTCGATATTTGGACGACTACAGACTATGTAGAGTCGATCTTTGGACGACCACAGACTATGAAGGGTCGATATTTGGACGACTAAAGACTATGGAGGGACAATGGACGAAAACAGACTATGGAGGGTCGGTATTCGGACGACTACAGACTAGGGAGGGACAATATTTGGACGACAACAGACTAAGAAGAGTCGATCTTTGGACGACCATAGACTATGGAGGGTCGATATTTGGACGATCGGATACAGAATCCGCAATTAGCTTACGTGTGTGTGTGTGTGTGTGTGTGTGTGTGTGTGTGTGTGTGTGTGTGTGTTGGGGGGTGAGGTTCCTGATTCAGATAATCAAACATAGTATGGAGCTCTGGTGGTGTGTGGTGGTATACCATGGTCTGAAAAAGACGGGCGAAAAAACATAGTGAAGGAAGAATGTGGCGTGCCAGGGGGGCCACACCACACAACCTAACCTGGACGGTGGACATGGAAGGCTGCCTGGGCGCTGCACCACGTGGTAACAACGTGGTGGGACGGGGCTTCCAGCACCGGGCACCCGCCCTCACCACTCATCTGTACTCAGCCCAATGACTCAGGTCATGTCAGGCCGGGGCTGAGGCAGGCTGGGCGGACCGATAAAGACGCCACAAACCTCCACACAAGAACCCGCTGGCGATCTCTTCTTACTTTCGCAGGGGAGAAAGTGCTGGTGGTGTAGCTTTACCCAGTGGGGCACCACGCAGGGGAGGAGGTGAGGAGGGGGGCGGTCGTCGTGCATGACGTGCCCATTCCCCACGGGGGAGTGAGGGAGGAGGTGCGGCAAGTCACCATACTGACCCGTTACACTACTGCAGGTAGCAACAGAGGCACCAGACACCCACCCCACCTTATACCAGTCCCGAGGAACCAGACGAATGGCTGTAGGGCCAGAGGGGTGGGTGTCTCTCACCCACCCCCAGGGGCTGACCCAGTGTACTGTGTCAGCCTATAACCTTCACAGACCACAAGATAAAGGCGGGCACCTCCCGCCCACCACACCTGCAGGAGACAAGACAGTGTGGGGTGTGAGGCCGGGGTGAGAAGGGTGGTGGCCACCAGGGCAGGGCCACCAGCACCAGCAGGAGAGGCACGTCACCTGCTCCCACACACCCACCTCAACAGTGTCAATCTGGTGTGGTGTTCCACCTTCACTCGGGCGACCCTGGATGTCGTGTTTAGGCAGACCCGAGCACCAGGGGCGCGGCGGCAGACCTCAAGGGTTGTGGCAGTGGTTCGAGGTGGTGATGGAAGGTGCCAAAAGTGATGGTATGTTCTAGAGGGGGGACGATGGTAGATACCAGGCACTGGTTGGTTGGTATTTTGAAGAAGTGGTAGTTACCAGGGCCGGTGTGAGGTACTAGGGAGGTAGTAGATACTAGGGCAGGGGTAGGCATCAGGGGTGGTAAAACAGATGAGATGGCACAGTAATCACAAGGGGTTGTGGTAAGTTCGAGCAGTGGTAGGTAACAGAGCGGTGAATGGTTCGAGAAGAGGTGCTATAGGCACTAGAGGTAAAGGTTGGTAGGTAGGTAGGTACCTGGAGTGGTGACAGGTTCGAGAGGTGGTATGTGTAGGGGTTGTAGAGTAGGTTCGACGAAGGGTGATAGGTACCGTGGTGGTAGTGGTTGTATCAGGGTGGTGGTAGGTACCAGCAGCTGGTAGTAGTAGGTTCGAGCGGTGTGAGGTACCAGGCAGACAGGGGGTAGGGTGAGGGAGGCAGCTGGAAGAGGGTTGGGGGGGGGGGGGGTAACGTTACGACAGCAATGGAAGTCCCTCCCTGCCCTGCCCTCCCCTCCTCCGTCAGCCAGGTAGTCGGTCCTCCAACACAGGGAGGGGGACACCGTGGTGTAGCCTTACCCCTGCACGATACAACAGGATAAACCAGCCAGCCAGCCAGCTACCCGGGCGAGAGGCCGCCAACAGCTAACTAGGATACAAAACGTCATGCAAAGGAGGCATCACCAGCGGTCATTCGTCTGGTCTGGCACACACACACACACACACACACACACACACCTGCACTCCACACACGAGTGTTCCGCAGGTACGTAGACACTACAGTGTGCCGCCGTGCAGGAGCCATTGCGGTGGGAGGCGTGGGCCAGGCCGGGTAACACTGCAATCACCACCCTCAGCCTGCCAGGCTCTGGCTAGCCTCACACAACACAGTTGTAGCTCCAGCACACGTCCTCCCACCACCCAACCCACGGCATCAAACCTAACCATCCACCCACCGACCATCCCACGTGAACCCGCCCAAACAACTCTTGCTTTCAATAACTGTGAGGCACTTCACACGGTACGGTGTCTCGTGAGGTATATTACACGGTATATCAGGTATATCACATGGGAGGGTGAAGTCTTGTGAGGTATATCACACAGTATACTGACGTTTGTAATACGGTACATCAACACAGCAATACACTGACGTCTCCTGGTGCATCAAACGGTACAGTGATGTCTAATGCGACTTGCATAAGGCACCATGGCGTATCTTGTACATCACACGGTACAGTGGTGTCTATGGAGGTACGTCACACCGCACACTGGCGTCTTTAGTGAGGCACATCACACGGTACGGAAGCGTCTGCAGAGGTACATCGCATGGTACACTGGCGTCTCTCATCCAGTACCTCACACAGTGTAATGGTATCTCCAGTGAGGTACATCCCACGGTACACTGGCGTCTACAAGAGTACATTACATGGTACACTGGCGTCTCTACATCAAACGGTGTAGTGGCGGCTCTGACGAGGTACACTACACGGCACGGTGGCGCCTCTTGAGGTAGTACATAACACTGCACACTGGTAGTGATGCACAACACACGGTACATCAGCGCCTCTCGTGAGGTACATGACACGACACAGAGGCGTCTGCAGTGGTGTAGAAGGCACGGTACAGCGGCGTCTGGAGGGAGAAGGACAAGGGTGTGGGAGTGAGAGGTGCGGGAGGTGGTGGGAGAGCGGCGGCGGGGCCCTAGAGCAAGTCCCACGGCCGTCCCATCCAGAGGAGGGTGACGTGCCTGCTGACGACCCACGCACCAGGCCCGCCGCCCTGACACCTCCTCTCCACTGTATGTAGTACCTCACTAGGAGCCGGGGCAGGTGCCAGGCATGTACACACGTGTTGAGCGGGAGCGGTGTGGGCACGCGCGACGCACACTGAGCCAGACGGCACACTAACATACACACACACCGACACACTGACACACGCACACACGTACGCACACACACACACACACACACACCACTCTCTCACTCTCCCCTACCGCACATACGCAAACATCCTGTCCTACATCCTCACTTACATTACTTTCATGCCATTACATGGCATACTTACATACACTAACATGTAAAGGAGGTAAACAGTTGTAAATAGATACATAAATGAAATAAGATTGCAAGTGTCAGGAGGCAACTCTAGGAAATGTCTGATCCTGTGGGCTGTGCACGGGTGGGAGGGGCCGTGGGGCTGCCACATAATTATTACTCTATTTATCTGCCACATCGGCACAGCAGCTGCCCACACCTGTGCTTGTGTCATCCACAAGGTGACACCTGCAGGTGTGTCACAAACTGGCCAGGTCACCCGAGGAAAGTGTGTTACGGCAGGAATGAGGAGAGCCAGGTAGCTGGGGGGCGGGGCCTCGGTGCTGGGGGCTGGAGGGAGAAGGCTGTTACCTGGGGCGGGGCGGGGCGGGGCGAGGCGGGGGTGGGGAGGCTGGAACTTCCTCGCCCCACAAGTTCTCTCACTCTCATTAACATTTAAAACAAAGATCAACCGGGCAAGCGACTGGCTAGTTTTTACTGTCCATCACAAGAATGAGGCCCCCAGCACGTGCCCTGCCGCACAACCCTCTCATCTGGGCCAGGCTGGCTGGCTGGCGGGGCCGGGGCGGGGCGGGGCGGGGCGGGGCGGCAAGCAAGGCTGTACGTAACACCCTCGTGCTAGGCCCACCAGGGACCAGGCAGTCACAACTGGAAGGCAGAACCATCACTAGGGTATGAGGACGCCCCTATCCCCCATCACTTCATCTACCAATGTATCCTTCTCTGGGACTACCCCCCAATGTATCCTTCTCTGGGGATACCCCCAATGTATCCTTCTATGGGGATACCCCCCAATGTATCCTTCTCTGGGGATACCCCCTAATGTATCCTTCTCTGGGGATACCCCCCAATGTATCCTTCTCTGGGGATACCCCCTAATGTATCCTTCTCTGGGGATACCCCCTAATGTATCCTTCTCTGGGACTACCCCCCAATGTATCCTTCTCTGGGGATACCCCCCAATGTATCCTTCTCTGGGGATACCCCCCAATGTATCCTTCTCTGGGGATACCCCCCAATGTATCCTTCTCTGGGACTACCCCCCAATGTATCCTTCTCTGGGGATACCCCCCAATGTAGCCTTCTCTGGGGATACCCCCCAATGTATCCTTCTCTGGGGATACCCCCAATGTATCCTTCTCTGGGGATAGTACCCCCCAAGAGTCGTGCAATCAGGTATTCTCTCTGGTCGTGCGGTCGTGCACGGGACGACATGTGGCTGTGCCACACGACAGGTATGGTTAGGTTAGGTTCACGTGAAGCAGCCAGCACGGAGAGTTGAGTCTTGCTCCGACGCCTCGCCTCCTCCCACCATCACGCCACACGCTGCCATTGTGGCAATGCCACGCACACTGCACATGTATACCATTCCACGGAAGGTGTGTGTGTGTGTGTGTGTGTGTGTGTGTGTGTGTGTGTGTGTGTGTGTACAGGGGGTGGGAGTTTGGCACCGGTACTACACTATCTCTCAACTTCTCATATCTAACACACATCTTCTCACGACGTGTTTCACGTTCCTCTCATTCATTCGCTGTTCACCCAGGTTGTTGCACGCCCCAACAACTCCGCTGCTGTAATTATCATCTCCACATTTCCTCAAGAGTGGCCCTGCCCGGGCTGCAGCTAGCACGCACCCCCACCTGACTTCTTCCTCACTACCCAGTGGAGGAAACTTTCAAGACAAAAGATGGTTCGGGTGTTCTGAGAAACTTTAAAAAGGCCACAACCAGGTTTCTCCGTTATTTTCTAAGCGCGTACGGCTGCTAAACTCTCCCCCTATAGCTCGTTCCCCATTAACTGAGCTACAATTCTTACCGACCTTCACTATAACAGATACATCGTTTTATATATTTCCCCACCTATCTCTGGCAGGGTGTGTGAAAGGAGAGGTGATTTCCACGAGTAAACATTCTCCTTCCTTGACGGTTTTCCAAAAGCGGTTTCATAGTGAGAGGCACCACACCAGGCTGGGGCACTACGTCAGGCTGAGGTGCTACGTCAGGCTGGAGCACTACGTCAGGCTGAGGCACTACGTCAGGCTGTGGTGCTACGTCAGGCTAGGGCGCTACGTCAGGCTGGAGCACTACGTCAGGCTGGAGCACTACGTCAGGCTGAGGCACTACGTCAGGCTGTGGTACTACGTCAGGCTGGGGCACTACGTCAGGCTGGGGCATTACGTCAGGCTGTGGTGCTACGTCAGGCTGGGGTACTATGTCACTCTGGGGCACTACGTCAGGCTGGAGCACTACGGCAGGCTGGGGCAAAGGTTTTGGGTTTTGTTTTATTGTACGGCTCGCGGCCCCGGGTTTGGCCCCCCTTCCCCGGGGTTTCCCACCAGGGGGGGTTCTCTTGGCCCCATGGGTGGTGGGGGGTTTTTTGGGTTTCCAATTTTGGTTTTTCCCCCTTTTTTTTCCCAACTTGTTCCCCCCCTTTTTTCCCTAAAACCAACCCCCCCCACACCCCCCCCAACTTTGGGGGTAACTGCTTCCCAAAAGGGTTGTTTTCTTCCCCAAAAAAAGGGGGGGTTTTTTTATTTTAAATTTTTTAAATTTTTTTTATTTATTTTTTTTAAATTTTTTTTTCCTAAAAGGGAAAACCCAAAAAGGGGGGGGGTATCAAAAAAATTCCCACGGAGGGGGGGCCCCTTCAGGGGGGGGTTTTTTTTAACTTTCATTTTCCGCTGGTTTGTTGGTACGTTCTTTTTTTCCCGCCGTGTTTTTTCGTTCCTTGAGAACTTTGGGGGGAAAAAAAAAAACCAAAAAAATTTTGGGGGGTCTTGCGCCCCCGGGTTTGGGGGGCATAAACCCCAAAAATTTTTTTTTTTTTTTTTTCTATAACCCTTTTTTTTTTTTTTTTCGGGGGGGGGAAAAACCCCCCCCCCGGGGGGGGCCCACTGCCCCTCCCCCCAACTTCCCCCCCCCAAACCCCCACCCAAGGGGGGTTTTTTTTGTTTCCCAAACGGGGGGTAAAAACAAATTCCCCCGCAAGGGGGGGGGCCCGTAGGGGTTTTGGGGGGGGGGGGTGGGGGGCCCACCCCCACTGGTGTGGGGGTTTCATCTGTGCACCGTTCCTCACTGCGGGACTGGTGGTGGGGGGTGGTCATCTGTACCGTTCCTCACTGCAGGACTGGTGGTGGGGGGTGGTATCTGTACCGTTCCTCACTGCAGACTGGTGGGGGGGGGTGGTCCATCTGTACCGTTCCTCACTGCAGACGGTGGTGGGGGGTGGTCATCTGTACCGTTCCTCACTGCGACTGGTGGTGGGGGGTGGTCATCTGTGCACCGTTCCTCACTGCAGACTGGTGGTGGGGTGTGGTCATCTGTACCGTTCCTCACTGCAGACTGGTGGTGGGGGGTGGTCATCTGTACCGTTCCTCACTGCAGACTGGTGGTGGGGGGTGGTCATCTGTACCGTTCCTCACTGCAGACTGGTGGTGGGGGGTGGTCATCTGTACCGTTCCTCACTGCAGACTGGTGGTGGGGTGTGGTCATCTGTACCGTTCCTCACTGCAGACTGGTGGTGGGGGTGGTCATCTGTACCGTTCCTCACTGCAGACTGGTGGTGGGGGGTGGTCATCTGTACCGTTCCTCACTGCAGACTGGTGGTGGGGGGTGGTCATCTGTCCACCGTTCCTCACTGCAGACTGGTGGTGGGGGGTGGTCATCTGTCCACCGTTCCTCACTGCAGACTGGTGGTGGGGTGGTCATCTGTACCGTTCCTCACTGCAGACTGGTGGTGGTGTGGTCATCTGTACCGTTCCTCACTGCAGACTGGTGGTAGGGTGGTCATCTGTACCGTTCCTCACTGCAGACTGGTGGTGGGGGGTTTATCTGTACCGTTCCTCACTGCAGACTGGTGGTGGGTGTGGTCATCTGTACCGTTCCTCACTGCAGACTGGTGGTGGGGGGTTCATCTGTACCGTTCCCCATAGGTGACTGGCGGTGCGGTTACTGTAACTACGACAGGCATGAATTTCAACATATCTGTCGTACCTTTCAGAGCACCCCACCCCACCTCAACAAGTCCAGGACATATTGCACCCCAGCCTCACCTCCAGGACAACAGTAAACCCTTATATCACCTCCAGGACAACAGCACACCCCAACCTCAACTTCAGGACAACAACACAACCCACCCTCAACTCCATGACAACAACACAACCCACCCTCAACTCCAGGACAACAACACATCCCACCCTCAACTCCAGGACAACAACACACCCCACCCTCAACTCCAGGACAACAACACACCCCACCCTCAACTCCAGGACAACAACAAATCCCACCCTCAACTCCAGGACAACAACACACCCCACCGTCAACTCCAGGACAACAACACACCCCACCGTCAACTCCAGGACAACAACACACCCCAACCTCAACTCCAGGACAACACCAAGTCAAGCGACCCTCCGCAGGTCGGCTAAGCGAAACTAAATAAACAGATAATCCAACGTCTGCGGAGTGTGCCTCTGCAGCCACAGCTGCCCCCCACCGCAGGCGGCGCCTACCTCAACACACACATCTGCGGCCACAGCTGCCCCCCACCGCAGGCGGCGCCTACCTCAACCCACACACATCTGCGGCCACAGCTGCCCCCCACCGCAGGCGGCGCCTACCTCAACCCACACACACCTGCAGCCACAGCTGCCCCCCACTGCAGGTGGCGCCTACCTCAACCCACACACCTGCGGCCACAGCTGCCCCTACACCGTAAGTGGCGCCTACATCAAGGATGCAGAGCTAGAACCACGCCAAATGTGACAACAGTACTGCATACAGTTTTTTTTGAGGCAGACTTCGCTATTCCTGTAATGTGAGGTATCCAAGAAAGAGTGGATGTTACAGTAGTACCAAGTATGTTCAATGAGTTAAGAGGTGGCATTACAGAACTGTCTAAGGAGAGACGAGAGTTGTGAGGCGTTTTCAACAGAGAGATGGGTAGAAAATGGGTCTTGGAGGCATCAAAATTAACAAGATTTTGTCTAACCCACTGAGATATCCTGGTCAAGTCTGAGTTTAGTGGGGAAGCTGTGTCAAGACGAGATACAGATCGAGTGAGAGGAGAGGGAGCAGAACTGAAGGGCTTGGAGGAATGCAGTGTTGAGTCGTCAGCAAATGAGAGCATTGGATTAGTTGTGGGGAGAGAGAATCATTGAATATAAAGGAAAACAATATAGGGAACAACACAGAACCTTGAAGGACACCGCTTTCGGTGTAGAAAAGTGGGGAGGTTGAGCCATCAACAACCACAGAGATAGATCGGCCAGAGAGGAAGCTAGATATGAAGGAGCAAAGTGAGGGAGGGAAGCCAAAAGAGGGGAGCTTAAGAGATGAGACCCCGATGCCACACCCTGTCAAAAGCTTTGAATATACCAAGGTCAACTGCACTTGACTCCCAAAAAGCTCTCAGGGATGATGACCAAGCATTAGTATAGATAGGAAAGAATATCACCAGTGGATCTCGCCTTACAAAAGCCCCACTGGTGATCAGAGAGAAGACTGTGATTTTCGAGGTGTCTAAGGATATGGGAGTCGAGGAGGGATTCAAAGACTTTGGAAATGGTATATGTCAAGGCGGTAGGACGATAGTTGGAGGGGCGGGGCGGAGTTCAGGACGGTACCTGATCTGCCACAACACAAGACACTGGCCAGCCACAGTCGGTCACAGGTGTTACCTTACAGCTCTGCTTCACTGTCCCTACTGCTGACCCTGGCCATACTCCTGCCGCAGCAGTGGCAGCTGCTGCTCCTACAGCCGCTGTGCAAACTTCTGCAGCTACAGTATAATTAGCAACAGGTGGTTAAGAGCAGGAGGAGGTGAGGTGGAGCGGAGGGTTGCGTGAGACAGGTGAGGTGGAGCGGGGAGCGTGAGACGGGAAGGGGATGGTAGCGTGACAGGTGAGGTGCAGGTAGGGAGGGGAGGGTAGCGCGAGACAGGTAAGGTGGAGCAGGAAGTGTGAGACGGGAAGGGGAGGGTAAAGTGAGACAGGTGAGGTGGAGCGGGGAGGTATGAGACGGGAAGGGGATAGCAGCGTGACAGGTGTGGTAGAGGAAGGGAGGGGAGGGTAGCGTGAGACAGGTGAGATGTAGGTGGGGAATGGAGCGTGAGACAGGTGAGGTGTAAGTGGGGAGGGGAGCGTGAATGACAGGTGAGGTGTAGGTGGGGAGGGTAGCGTGAGACAGGTGGGGAGGGGAGCGTGAGACAGGTGGGGAGGAGAGCGTGAGACAGGTGGGGAGGAGGTGGGGAAGGGTGCGAGAGACAGGTGAGGTGTAGGTGGGGAGGGGAGCGTGAGACAGATGAGGTGTAAGTGGGGAGGGTAGCGTGAGACAGGTGGGGAGGGGAGCGTGAGACAGGTGGGGAGGAGAGCGTGAGACAGGTGGGGAGGAGGTGGGGAGGGGTGCGTGAAACAGGTGAGGTGTAGGTGGGGAGGGGAGCGTGAGACAGGTGGGGAGGGGTGCGTGAGACCGATGAGGTGTAGGTGGGGAGGGGAGCGTGAGACAGGTGGGGAGGGTGATCACGTCTGGGTGGGTGGGTGAAGCGTGACCACGGTACCTCCCGCCCGCCTCAAGGTCACCATCACCCACCTACACCACTTCCTCTTCCACTCCAACACTCCATCATTACTCACATCTCCATCACAACTTCCTTCTTCATCCTCATCTCCAACTAAATGTTTTTTCTCTGCAGGAACCACACTCTCCTCCTCCTCCACCAAGACCTCAGGCTAATCTTCTCTTCCTCCACCTCCACCTTCCTCCACCACTTCCTCCTATAACGCTCTCCTCCTCTGGCATCTCCAACACAAATTCTACCATCATTAACATCACTTAAAACCATTTAACCACACCTCACACATCACTTACCTGGCCACATCTCACACTGTACCTACCTGACCACACCTCACACTGCACCTACCTGGCTATACCTCACAGAACCTCCCTGACCACACCTGCACCTACCGAGCACAAACTGACAGGCCACATCTCTCACTACATCTATGTGGTGACACCTCGCACAGCATCTACCCTGGCAACAACTCAAACTTCAACTAACTGGCCAAACCTCACAGTGCATTAACCTGGCCATACTCTCATACTACACCTACCTGACCATACCTCACACTGCTCCAACCTGGCCACACCTCACAGAACCCACCTGGCCACATCTCACAGAACCAACCTGGCCACATCTCACAGAACCAACCTGGCCACATCTCACAGAACCAACCTGGCCACACCTCACAGAACCAACGTGGCCACACCTAACCTAACCTACCTGGCCACACGCAATACAAGTACTGAGGGCATACCTCACATCTCACCACAACACTGTCACGCTCCGGATCCATCAAGTTACAGAAGGCAGCCATCGAGAGTGACCCGGTCTAACCTGATATATTACGGGCGTTCCTACGCTCCGGTGACCACTAGGCCGTGGCGGGATGACGGGCAGACATGAGTATGATATATATATATATATATATATATATATATATATATATATATATATATATATATATATATATATATATATATATATGTGTGTGTGTGTGTGTGTGTGTGTGTGTGTGTGTGTGTGTGTGTGTGTGTGTGTGTGTGTTGGAAATGAAATGTTTGAAGGCAATGTGTGATGTGAGGTGGTTTGACCCAGTAAGAAATGAAAGGGTAAGAGAGATGTGTGGAAATATATGGGGCATGGTTGAGAGAGCAGAAGAGGGTGTGTTGAAAAGGTGTGCACACATGGAGAGAATGAGTGAGGAAAGGTTGACAAAGAGGATATATGTGCCAGAAGTGGAGGGAACGAGGAGAAGCAGGAGACCAAATTGGAGGTGGGAGGATGTGGTGAAAAAGATTTTGAGCGATTGAGGCCTGAACATGCAGAAGGGTGAAAGGCGTGCACGGGATAGAGTGAATTGGAACGATGTGGTATATTGGGATCGACGGGCTGTCAATGGCCTGAACCAGAGCTGTGAAGCGTACGAGGTAAACCATGGAGAAGTTTGTGGGGCCTAACACTGAGCTGTGGTTTCGGTGCATTAAACATGACGGCTAGAGAATGAGTGTGAGCGGATGTGGCCTTTCTTCGTCTGTTTCTGGCGTTATATGGCTAACGCGGGAAACGGCGATCAAGAATGCGCAAGCGAGGTAGCGCAAGGAAACAGACGAAATAACGGCCCAACCCATCCACATATACATACCTATACATTTCAACGTATACATACACAGATATATATATATATATATATATATATATATATATATATATATATATATATATATATATATATATATATATATATATATATATATATATATATATATTTATATATATATTATACTTTGTCGCTGTCTCCCGCGTTTGCGAGGTAGCGCAAGGAAACAGACGTGTGTAAGCGCCCCTCACGAGTGGCATAATGATCACATCACCTACAGATCTTCTCATCGCAACACTGGTCCGCTTTCAGCTACTGACGCCCGTCTGGGAACCCAACCCCAGGAGACCCATGTGCTGGCATCACACATGTATTACAACATTAGTGAACAAACTACACACACACACACACACACACACACACGTATATATAGAGAGAGTCAAGCACCTTGGTTGAGTGTGTGTGCACTCCCTCACCACATCTTCCAGTGTTCGTCATCTGTTCCCAGCAAGGCCACAGCCTCTCCCACGTCAACACTCTTCCCTACCTAGGTTGTCTTTATACCTCATCCCGTGCATTGTACGGTGCTCCTCTCCCGAGCAAGTGGTGCAACTTGCTGTGACATCCGTGTTGCCCTTGTAAGGTGTGGTAGCGGCCACACCTCTAGCCCGGCCTGGGCCGCGCGTCGCAAGCAACCCCCCCTCCTCCACCACAGCTGAGGCTCGGAGGTGACCCCCGCCACCCGTCGTCCTGCTCACGTCCTCACCAAACAACAAATATGTGTGGTCAATAGTTGTGGCGCTCGTTGAGACGGGTGATCCACGTCAGCATCGGTGACCGCTGCAGCCCAACATGACCTGCCTGCTAATCCAGCAGAAGCAGCAGCAGTAGAAGGCCACCACGTGAGAGGATGCAGTCTGGGTGGTGGTCATCACGGTATGGGAGACCAAAAAGAAAATATTATCCCACACACACAAGGTTCGTTCAACCAGCACGGCTGCCGCCGCCTCCACCTCCACCACCACAGGGTCTACAAGACCCCTGGGGTGGAGGGGAATGCGTCACGAACACCCTCCTCAGCACACCCACAACGCCGGACGCCCGAGACAACATTGACCACCAACTCCTGCGTCAGAAGACTTGTGTCAAGTCGTGGGTGAGGAGGGAGGTGACCAGTGCCGGGTGCTGTAGTAATGAGAGAGTTACTGACCCCCGGGCAGGGCAGATGAAGGCCTGAAGGCCAGCAAGACAAGCACGGCTCACATGCGCGCGCCACACCTTCACTACCTACCTGATGGAGGCGTGACACGCTTAACTGGGGCTCATGATACAATACCTCACCCATACAGTAGTCGTGTGTGTGTGTGTGTGTGTGTGTGTGTGTGTGTGTGTGTGTGTGTCACTAGGGGCACCGTCTCTCTCCTCGCGCCCCACCTTACCCAGCAACAGACTACAGAACGTCAGCAGCAGAAGAGTTTCATCATTGAGCACTTGAGTAACGTAACCACCTCCGACCCGCTGTACGAGGCCAACACTGGTCCGACCCACCTGCCACTCTGGTCTACCTGCCGCCCTGGTCCACCTGCCGCCCTGACCCACCTGCCGCCCTGAACCACCAGACGCCCTGGTCCACCTGCCGCCCTGGTCATCCTCCCATCTCATTCCACCCTCGACTCCGGTCCACTTGCTACTTTGATCCACCATCCATCCTGGTCCACTTGCCATATTAGCCTCCCTCCAACCCTGCTCCACCTGCCACATTAGCCTTCCTCCTACCCTGCTCCACCTGTCACATTAGCCTCCCTCCTACCCTGGTCCACCTGCCACACAGCCTTCCTCCTACCCTGGTTCACCTGCCACATTAGCCTCCCTCCTACCCTGCTCCAACTGCCACATTAGCCTCCCTCCAACCCTGGTCCACCTGCCACATTAGCCTCCCTCCTACCCTGGTCCACCTGCCACATCAGCCTCCCTCCTACCCTGCTCCACCTGCCAACCCCCCCCCCCCCACCGTTTTGCGGATCCGGAAAAGACCAATTACCGGGCGAGCGAGTGGCTGGTGCCTCATCACGATATAAGGTCTACCAACACCACCTCCCAAGACAACACGTGTGTTGTCACCCATCTAACTTGTTTGGCTATTTCCAACTTTGCCCCCATGTGTGGGGGGGAGAGAGGTGGAAGCTGATGCACCTACTCAGGGGTCTGCTAACCTCATCTTTTTTTTCTTTTTTAGCCGCATGCGACCAAGAATATACCTGCGGCCAGGAGCACAGTGTACACAATATGTAATGTGCCGCCAGCAGGCCTGGAAAGGACATTGGGTTTGCTTTTCCTGGATGTCTTCTGGGTAAACAATCAACAGAGATGAACGAAAATGGGAAAGGACTCACGCGAGGGACGAACGATTCTGAAAAGACTCACGCGAGGGACGAACGATTCTGAAAAGACTCACGCGAGGGACGAACAATTCTGAAAAGACTCACGTGGGGGACGAACAATTCTGAAAAGACTCACGCGAGGGACGAACAATTCTGAAAAGACTCACGCGAGGGACGAACAATTCTGAAAAGACTCACGCGAGGGACGAACAATTCTGAAAAGATCGTTTGACACACCATTGTAATGAACGTGTATACCTGCGTTTTATTGGCTCTTATTATCCAGGCTTTATCTAGAACTCAAGAAAAAACTGTTTTATTCATACCATTAGCAGAGAGAGAGCCTCGTACGGAGCCAGTTTTGAAATTTTTCCTTCAGAGTACCTGAATGGTACGCCATTTCTCATCGTCCCGTCCATGTTCTCATCTTCTGAGGGAGTTTTGGACATGGTGCACGGATACCGCGTGCGTCCCAACACATTACTGGCTCGATCCCATCATACGGGCCGCTCCTCCCACCTCGCTTACCCCTCTCCATCCCCGTCAAAAAAAAAAAAAAAAAAAAAAAAAAAAAAAAAATAATAAAAATCCCGTAAATGAATATATATTAAAAAAAATAATAAAAATCCCGGAAATAAATATAAATCAAACGTGTTCCCTCTCTGCCACCGACGCCCTCGGTTCCTGACACCAGGTGAGGTGTGTGTGTGTGTGTGTGTGTGTGTACATGAAATCAACACGGTCAGTTACACGTCTCATGCCTTTCCATGATGCCGGACATATTACGTCCATTTACCACACCAGGACCGCCCGCCACAACTCTCAGGCACCGCACTCCTATCCCCTCACCTGTCCCAGGCGGGTAACCCGTCCCAGGATGGTAACCCGTCCCAGGCTGGTAACCGTCCTAGGGTGGTAACCCGTCCCAGACTGGTAACCCGTCCCAGGGTGGTAACCCGTCCCAGACTGGTAACCCGTCCCAGACTGGTAACCCGTCCCAGACTGGTAACCCGTCCCAGACTGGTAACCCGTCCCAGACTGGTAACCCGTCCCAGGCTGATAACCATCCCAGACTGGTAACCCGTCCCAGGCTGATAACCGTCCCAGGGTGGTAACCCGTCCCAGGGTGGTAACCCGTCCCAGGCTGGTAACCCGTCCCAGGCTGGTAACCGTCCTAGGGTGGTAACCCGTCCCAGGGTGGTAACCCGTCCGAGACTGATTACCGTCCCAGGCTGGGTCAAGCCATCTTGGTCAAGCATCTTGAAAAATTATATGTGTGTTTGGTTACCCCGACGGCCGGCGAGGCACGCACCGGGTTCATGAGGCAGAGGGAACATATATTCCCCTGACATTAAGCACAAGTCCTGCTGGTACATCCTGGAGGGTCAACCCGTTGCGGGAGGGGACGGTGTGGACAGCTGCCTCCTCCCCGCACATGCGCCAGGAGACCCGTGTCTGTCGACCCCATGACACAGGAGCGTCGCCTTATGTTCTAATACAAACATCTCTGTTCCACCACACTCATCATGTTGGCTGTCACGCGACGACGCGTGCGTGATGAAAGCCCAAATGTACTTGAGTGATTAACGAGAGTGATCAGAGAATCATGTCACCTGATAATCATGATTAAACCATGCTACGCACGAGCCTCTGTGGATAATAATCATCATCAATTTATTCAAACACCTCAATGACAACGGGTACGACCCCTTGGGCATGGACTCCTGGCCTCTGACCTGACCACCCTCCCTCACCTCTCAGGTCAAAAGTCGTACCATCTGAGCCGAGGGTCGTAACGTCTTGCTCAAGTCTCTCTCTCTCTCTCTCTCCTCTCTCTCTCTCTCTCTCTCTCTCTCTCTCTCTCTCTCTCTCTCTCTCTCTCTCTCTCTCTCTCTCTCTCTCCCACTGGGAGCGCGGTCCACGTCTGCAGGATCAATCGAAAGAAATCAGTCACACGTTATATTCGCTTGCGAAAGACTTCCGATGACAAGATGTCACTGAGTTTCTTCTGAGCCACATGAGATCCAGCGTCGCTGGATTATACTATCGACTGCTGCCATCTCCCGGCCGTGATGTTCATCAGGTCGGAAGTCGAGTGGCAGCGCTAAGACACAACAAACACCTGGGGGTCCGTCCGTCTCAACTGGAGGTTAAGAAGTGATCCAGGGAATGGAAGGCACATCTGTTCTCCTGGTCGTCTGGTGTACACATGTTCTTCCTGAGGATGATACACATGTTCTCCTGGTCGTATGGTGTACATATGTTCTTCCTGAGGAAGGTACGCCTGTTCTCCTGGTCGTCTGGTGTACACATGTTCTTCCTCAGGAAGGTACACCTGTTCTCCCAGTCGGCTGGTGAACATCTGTTCTCTTGGTCGTCTGGTGTACACATGTTCCTCCTGACGAGGAATCCCCTTCATCAGACAGCGGCTGACACACCGTCCCTCCCCACGCTGCTCACGGTGCAGCACACCGTAGCCACATACCCCAGTACAATACAACAATAACTCACAACACCAAGCCTATACACCTGCGCCAGCATCACTCACACACACATACTCTCTCCACCACAGTGGAGCTCAGTAAAAGCGGTCTCAAAACTAGCAAAAATCCGCAAACAAAACAAAGATTATATTCACAGTTACAGTGAGAAATGTAACATTACTGTGAACATGCGGGGAGATAAGTCTTAAAAAGTACCTCACACACAAACACACACACACACACACACACACACACATATATATATATATATATATATATATATATATATATATATATATATATATATATCAGGTTAACGTCCGTGCAGGCGTACAAGGAGGCGTGTGCGTGTGTGTGAGTGGGCGAGACTTTCCCTAGCTCAGCCGCCGCCCTACCTCCTCCCACTAGCCTCCAGGAAGCATGGCCTACATCCTTCCCCTCCCACATTCACGAACTCCTCCTGGTCAGTACACCGAACCTCAGGATATCATACACCACAAAACTACCATCCCAATGATGATATCTACCAGCCAGCGGGTCCTCCCACCATCACCACTCCTTGTAACGCACCTACTAAAAAGCCTTGTTACGTGCCGTCCCCTTGACGCCTTGTCCCATAGGATGGTGTGTTCCCTTGCTCGACTGTCCAACCTGTTGGTTGGTTGACACCTACAGAGGAGCAGTATTCGTGCCGTCCCCTTGACCCAGAAGCTATCATACATGCATTATAACCAGCCCCCCCATACCCTGACCGCGCCCTACTCTACTACCTCTATCATCTTTAAGAACACAATGCTGCTATTTACATGAGCCAGGATCAGTTCCATACTGCCAGCCACTCGTGCCTCAGCTCCGCACCACTCACCTCACCAGGCCTTTTTATCACTACGACACCATCCCCTCAACTTTTCACCGTGGACAGAGTCCTGTGGCCATGCCAGACCACGATCTTCCTCGCCTACCGCGCCCACCCATGCCCTCATCCCTCCCTCTGCCATACACACACACACACACACACACACACACACACACACACACACACACACACATACACACTCCACACCGACTCCAGGCACGGTAAGACAGGCACCGGCTCTGGAACCTCTGTCGTTGTTTGACCTGGTGTGTCATCCCGCCCTACGTTCCCGAGGGTCAAATACAGTGGCTGTTCTTCTCTGACTTTGTACCTGAGGCCAAGGATGTTGGTGCCCTGAAGCATGGTAGAACTAGATGAGCAGGAAAATCTGTCACCAGAGCATTAAGGACGATGCCAGAGATAGATAGTAAGTGAATCATATAAACGTCTCGACCAGACAAAGACTCTGTATCGGTACATGACCAAGGCAGGCTCATCGGCCGATCACAACCAACGTGATTCGGTATCGACATTACTGTTGAGCGACTCACTAATACAAGGAGAAGACTAGCCAAAAAAAAGTCAAGAAGAACCGACACGGAAAGACTTTACTGCCAGCTTGAATCATCAGGGCCACACACACACACACACACACACACACACACACACACACACACACACATACTTCCCATACTAGAGATATCTCGTCTCTCGCCAGACACACACACACACAACACGAACACCGCGACAACAGAACCACGACGCGAACACACACACACACACACACACACACACACACACATTGTGTGCTCTGAAGAAAAGGTGGTACTACAGTGACCCAGCTCTTGAGAGGTATAAGAGAGCAAGGAATGGGGAGAGCAGGATAAGAAAATGGGGGAACAGAGAAACTTCGAGCAGAATATGGTGGACGAGGCAGGATATAATCCAAAAGACTTCTATAAATTCCTCGCAAGTCAACTGAGAATGAAAGAGCTGCTACTCAGGCTGGGAGACACAAGGAGATTATCTACTTATACAGCATAATGTTAAGGTATGCGAGGAGTGGAATGACTGGTCTAATAATGTTCTGACGGTGGAAGACGCCACACCCACCCAAACGCTACAGAGGGAACGAGCAGGAGGTCTTACAAAACAATGACAATTCTAGAAGAGATAAACAGATGACAAAATGGTAATCATCCATATAAGGCCCAGGGGCGCCCCCTATAAGGTTTCTCCGGTGATGCTGAAGAAACAAGAAGAAAAAAAAGATATAGAAAATACATGGGAAAGTCAACCTGGGCAGGAGAGACTACGTTAGCAAGAGACAACAACAGACCACAGGGATTCATGGAAACGTCATCAGTAGCAGACTGTCTTAGACTTCTATGAGAGAGAGCGGGCGTCGGCCGTCATAAGGGTGGGTAGACTGTCTGTGTATGTGGACTGTTGGAATGCAGGTGATACTGTGCCACACTGTGCCACACCCAAACACGAGGGTGGCCACAAGTCACAAGGGTGGGTAGACTGTGTATGTGGACTGTCGGAATGCAGCTGATACCGTGCCACACTGTGCCACACCCACACACGAGGGTGGCCACAAGTCACAAGGGTGGGTAGACTGTCAGTGTATGTGGACTGTAGGAATGCATGCGACACTGTGCCACACCCACACACGAGGGTGGCCACAAAGGTTGGGTCAGCAGGCAGGGGATCAGGGGAGACTCCAACAGTAGACCGAGGAGTACCTCAGTAACGGGGGACCCACCAAGCAAGGAGGCACGTCAGACGAGCCTTTTCGGAAGGGGCTGGAGTCAGTCGTGGCGCGGCGTGCCGCAGGGCTGGCTCTGGGACCACTGCTCCTCTTGATCTATGCAAATGACTTGGCAAGAGAACTGGTCTCATGCCTGAATATATTTGAGGATGATGCCAAGGTCATGAGGGAAGCTGAGAGTCATGAGGGTTGCAGCAGCAACGCGTTCGGTGACCAAGACAAACGCCGACGTATGTCTGATACAAGGCGGGTGAGAGTGAGCCTCGGTGAATGCCAAGTAATGATGATGGGACAAAGTCAAGCCAGATCTCGATATGATTATCATCATCAGGGAAAATATAAGCGGCAGGTATCTGTGGACGAGAGGGGTCCCGAACCTAAGACTAAAGCCTCACTGCAGGAGAACTGCAGAGGAGACAAACTGTCTGTCCCTCAGATACCATGAGAATCGTATTGAAGTTCATGGATAAGAATGATCCTTCCATCCACTATTTGGCCAATACTAGAATACCGTTCTCAAGTCAGGCTCTAAACGTAAGCTTAGAAAGGTGAAACGGAGAAGGCAAAGAAGAGAGCAAAAAGGAAAAAAAAAAATAATGGTATCTAATTTAAAAAGCTGAGTTACAGTGAGAGGTAGAAGCTCGTACATTTGTACAACACGGAAAAGGAAAGAGTAAGGAGTGACTTGATCACAATCTTGAAACTTTTTCATGCCGGTCTGACTGTGTCAACATCGTCCAATTCCACCGATGATGCAGACAACAGCCTGAGATCGACACATATAAAAGCAAGCACGAAACCTGCTCCTTAAGAGGAACTCGTACAGTTCCCTAGTTGGTGGAACGAACTAAATGACGAGAGTGTGAACGACGCGAGTGAAGAGAAGTGTAAAAACTTGTATGAGGGAGGATGGTGACGAGATGGGGCCGCCCGGGTGTACAAATCCCTCCCCGCAGTTCCAAACAGGTCATACACGAGGGTGGGAGGGGAGGGAGCCTCCTCAGAGAAGCTGAGACACATGGAAGTCAGGATAAGAGCCGGTCATTATCACATGGTAATACAATATATATTGTTTTGCTGTGGTTTTGGTGCATCACACATGACAGCAAGAGACTGAGTGTGAACGAATGTGGCCTCTGTTGTCTTTTCCTAGCGCTACCTCGCGCGCGTGCGGGGGAGTGCTTTTTCATGTGTGGCGGGGTGGCGACGGGACTGGATGGAGGCAGCGAGTGTAAATATGTACATGTGTATATATGCATACGTCTGTGTATGTATATGTAAGTATACGTTGAAATGTATAGGTATGTTTATGTGCGTGTGTGGGCGTTTATGTATATACATGTGTATGTGGGCGGGTTGGGCCATTCTTTCGTCTGTTTCCTTGCGCTACCTCGCTGACGTGGGAGACAGCGACTAAGTATGATAAATATAAAGTACTATATATATATATATATATATATATATATATATATATATATATATATATATATATATATTATCCCTGGGGATAGGGGATTAAGAATACTTCCCACGTATTCCCTGCGTGTCGTAGAAGGCGACTAAAAGGGGAGGGAGCGGGGGGCTGGAAATCCTCCCCTCTCGTTTTTTTTTTTTTTAATTTTCCAAAAGAAGGAACAGAGAATTGGGCCAGGTGAGGGTATTCCCTCAAAGGCCCAGTCCTCTGTTCTTAATGCTACCTCGCTAACGCGGGAAATGGCGAAATAGTTTAAAAGAAAAAAGAAAAAAGATATATATATATATATATATATATATATATATATATATATATATATACCATGAACAATTACATCAGTACCACACATTACCGTCATCCTAGACGTGTGAGACACCATGTTCCTCGACCAGTGTAGTACGTGACATGAGGACCCTGAGTGGTGGCTTGATCACGTCAGCCGTCATGAGCTACACATACACACACACAGAGGTGATCCGTCAGCACTCCTGAGTCTCAGTATACCGGGTGTCCTGTACACCTCTCAGTATACTGGGTGTCCTGTACACCTGTTGTGAACACCGACAGCTCAAGCCACACCCCAGGCAGTCGCGGCAGATGGCCCCCCTTGCCCAGCCTCCTCCACAACAGCAACTCACCTGTTGAAACAGAAAATGATTATTACTCTCATGATGCTGTGGGTACTGTTATGGTACATCATGGTACCCCACACCATGATCAAGGGGTACTGTTATGGTACATCATGGTACCCCACACCATGATCAAGGGGTACTGTTATGGTACATTACCAGGTACATCATGGTACCCCACACCATGATCCTGGGGGTACCGTTGTGGTACCTACCACGGTACATCATGGTACCCCCCCACACCATGATCCTGGGGGTACCGTTGTGGTACCTACCACGGTACATCATGGTACCCCACACCATGATCCTGGGGGTACCGTTGTGGTACCTACCACGGTACATCATGGTACCCCACACCATGATCCTGGGGGTACCGTTGTGGTACCTACCACGGTACATCATGGTACCCCCCCACACCATGATCCTGGGGGTACTCTTATGGTACCTAGCACGGTACATCATGGTACCCCCCACACCATGATCCTGGGAGTTCTGTTATGGTACCTACCACGGTACATCATGGTACCCCCCCACACCATGATCCTGGGGGTACTCTTATGGTACCTAGCACGGTACATCATGGTACCCCACACCATGATCCTGGGGGTACTCTTATGGTACCTAGCATGGTACATCATGGTACCCCACACCATGATCCTGGGGGTACCGTTGTGGTACCTACCACGGTACATCATGGTACCCCCCACACCATGATCCTGGGGGTACTGTTATGGTACCTAGCTGGTACATCATGGTACCCACTCCAAAAGGCAGCTGACATCATGCCCACTAACAATATGGCTGGTGTGACATCCCCTGCACCAGTGGTCAGCCTGGGGGTTAACGTCAGGGTCAGCCAGCCTCGGGGTTAAGGTCAGGGTCAGCCAGCCTCGGGGTTAACGGCAGGGTCAGCCAGCCTCGGGGTTAACGTCAGGGTCAGCCAGCCTCGGGGTTAACGTCAGGGTCAGCCAGCCTGGGGGTTAACGGCAGGGTCAGCCAGCCTGGGAGTTAACGTCAGGGTCAGCCAGCCTGGGGGTTAACGTCAGGGTCAGCCAGTCTCGGGGTTAACGTCAGGGTCAGCCAGCCTGGGGGTTAACGTCAGGGTCAGCCAGCCTGGGGGTTAACGTCAGGGTCAGCCAGCCTGGGGGTTAACGTCATGGTCAGCCAGCCTGGGGGTTAACGTCAGGGTCAGCCAGCCTGGGGGTTAACGTCAGGGTCAGCCAGCCTGGGAGTTAACGTCAGGGTCAGCCAGCCTGGGGGTTAACGTCAGGGTCAGCCAGCCTCGGGGTTAACGGCAGGGTCAGCCAGCCTGGGGGTTAACGTCAGGGTCAGCCAGTCTCGGGGTTAACGTCAGGGTCAGCCAGCCTGGGGGTTAACGTCAGGGTCAGCCAGCCTGGGGGTTAACGTCAGGGTCAGCCAGCCTGGGGGTTAACGTCATGGTCAGCCAGCCTCGGGGTTAACGTCAGGGTCAGCCAGCCTGGGGGTTAACGTCAGGGTCAGCCAGCCTCGGGGTTAACGGCAGGGTCAGCCAGCCTCGGGGTTAACGGCAGGGTCAGCCAGCCTCGGGGTTAACGTCAGGGTCAGCCAGCCTCGGGGTTAACGTCAGGGTCAGCCAGCCTGGGGGTTAACGTCAGGGTCAGCCAGCCTCGGGGTTAACGTCAGGGTCAGCCAGCCTCGGGGTTAACGTCAGGGTCAGCCAGCCTGGGGGTTAACGTCAGGGTCAGCCAGCCTCGGGGTTAACGTCAGGGTCAGCCAGCCTGGGGGTTAACGGCAGGGTCAGCCAGCCTGGGAGTTAACGTCAGGGTCAGCCAGCCTGGGGGTTAACGGCAGGGTCAGCCAGCCTGGGGGTTAACGTCACGGTCAGCCAGCCTGGGGGTTAACGTCAGGGTCAGCCAGCCTGGGGGTTAACGTCAGGGTCAGCCAGCCTGGGGGTTAACGTCAGGGTCAGCCAGCCTCGGGGTTAACGTCAGGGTCAGCCAGCCTGGGGGTTAACGTCAGGGTCAGCCAGCTTGGGGGTTAACGTCAGGGTCAGCCAGCCTGGGGGTTAACGGCAGGGTCAGACAGGGGGGTCAACGTCAGGGTCAAGCAGGGGGATAACGTCAGTTTCAGCCTGGGGGTTAACGGCAGGGTCAACCAGCCTGGGGGTGCGTCAGCGTCAGGTTCAGCCTGGGGGTGGGTCAGCGTCAGGCTGGGGGTGGGTCAGCCAGCCTGGAGGTGGGTCAGCGTCAGCCTGGGGGTGGGTCAGCGTCAGGTTCAGCCTAGGGGTGGGTTAGCGTCAGCGTCAGGCTGGGGGCGGGTCATCGTCAGGCTGGGGGTGGGTCAGCGTCAGGTACCTGTACGTAACTCACAGGTGTTCACTCATGCAGTACAAGGTGAGGGTGTGAGGGGGTCGTACTGCACAGGTATGAATGAGTGTTTACCTTCCTATACACTGGGTACGCTCCATCATCCCCTGGTCTACCTTCCTTCTCATTAACCTATTGTTTACCTACCTTCTCACTAACATATCGTCTACCTTCTCACTAACCTATTGTCTACCTTCTCGCTAACCTGTTGTCTACCTTCTCGCTAACCTATTGTCTACCTTCTCACTAACCTATTGTCTACCTTCTCACTAACCTATTGTCCACCTTCTCACTAACCTATTGTCCACCTTCTCACTAACCTATTGTCCACCTTCTCACTAACCTATTGTCTACCTTCTCACTAACCTATTGTCTACCTTCTCGCTAACCTATTGTCTACCTTCTCACTAACCTATTGTCTACCTTCTCACTAACCTATTGTCTACCTTCTCACTAACCTATTGTCCACCTTCTCACTAACCTATTGTCTACCTTCTCACTAACCTATTGTCCACCTTCTCACTAACCTATTGTCTACCTTCTCACTAACCTATTGTCTACCTTCTCACTAACTTATTGTCTACCTTCTCACTAACCTATTGTCTACCTTCTCGCTAACCTATTGCCTACCTTCTCACTAACCTATTGTCTACCTTCTCACTAACCTATTGTCTACCTTCTCGCTAACCTATTGTCTACCTTCTCACTATCCTATTGTTTACCTTCCTTCTCAATAACATATTGTGTACCTTATCACTAAGCTCTTCAGTATGAATCAAATGTGTTCTTATGGCCGTCGGGCATAAATTCATGTGCTTGCAATTACGTACGTCTGAAGTCAATTCATGTGTACACTAGCGTGTGTGTGTGTGTGTGTGTGTGTGTGTGTGTGTGTGTGTGTGTGTGTGTGTGATACATGAAATACCTCCACAGGGAACTCTGGTAACGAGATGTGGAGGGAGAGACAGGTGCACGGCCTAACAACCACCGGGTGCCACGCTCACTCATCTTCGAATTAGCGTTTCCTGCATGTAGGTCATGCAGAGCGGTGTACTCTCTCTCTCTCTCTCTCTCTCTCTCTCTCTCTCTCTCTCTCTCTCTCTCTCTCTCTCTCTCTCTCTCTCGTCGGCAGGAACCACCACAAATCACCTCCTCCGCCGTGCTCTCCTTAATGCAAGGTGAGCGTCAGTCAGTTCTCCTCTCACCCACGGGGGGAGAGAACCCTCGCTCTAGCGGGAGAGGCGTTTGTCTCCGCGCCCTCCCGTCCAGGGCAGGACTCCAGTCGTGTCCCGGGGGGCCAGGACAGCTGGCCTCAGCCTGCCACATGTACAGAGGGTGGCGTCACGAGACCCTGTGGCCTGTGTGAAGGTCAGAGCGGCCCTGGTGTTCATGACAAGTTCAGTCCTCCCAGTTGATGCATGGCTCGCTAGTTCCTGAAGCAGAAAATACCACTGTACTTAACAGCAGTGGGAGGGTGGGTGGGTGGGTGGGTCTGCTGCACAGCAGGTGGTACAGTAAGCGGTACAGCAGATACCGAGGCACGTCGAGTGGGTACAGCAAGGGAAGTACAGTATGGAGCACAGCAGGTGGTACAGCAGGGGAGGTACAGTAGAGAGAACAGCAGGAGGAAGCAGGCAGATTAGGTGGTACAGCAAGGGAGGTACAGTAGAGAGAACAGCAGAGGAAGAAGCAGGTAGATGAGGTGGTACAGCAGGGGAGGTACAGTAGAGAGAACAGCCTGAGGAAGCAGGCAGATCACGTGGTACAGCAGGGGAGGTACAGTAGAAAGAACAGCAGAGGAAGAAGCAGGTAGATGAGGTGGTACAGCAGGGGAGGTACAGTAGAGAGAACAGCAAAGGAAGAAGCAGGTAGATGAGGTGGTACAGCAGGGGAGGTACAGTAGAGAGAACAGCAGAGGAAGAAGCAGGTAGATCAGGTGGTACAGCAGGGGAGGTACAGTAGAGAGAACAGCAGAGGAAGAAGCAGGTAGATGAGGTGGTACAGCAGGGGAGGTACAGTAGAGAGAACAGCAGGAGGAAGAGGCATAGCAGATGGTACAGCAGGGGTGGGTGACAGCAGGTGCAGAAGCAGCAGAGAGAGAGGAACAGTAAGGCCAGTGCAAGAGCGGGAACACCTGTAGATGACAGAGCAGGAGAGAGGCAGATCTGTAACAGCTACAGCAATAACAGCATGACACAAAGAAACAACATGAGGTTAGAGCAGCAATAGCAGGAAGGTGAACAGCAACAGGAGGTGGAGCAGCAACAGTAGGAAGTACAATAGCAACAAGAGGTGGAGCAGCAACAGGAGGTACAGCAGCAACAGCAGGAAGTAGAGCAGCAACAGGAGGTAGAGCAGCAACAGGAGGTAGAGCAGAAACAGCAGGTGGTAAAGCAGCAGCAAGTGGAACAACAACAGAAGGAGGTAGAGCAGCAACAGCAGGAAGTAGAGCAGCAACAGGAGGTAGAGCAGCAACAGGAGGTAGAGCAGCAACAGCAGGAGGTAGAGCAGCAACAGCAGGAGGTAGAGCAGCAACAGCAGGAGGTAGAGCAGCAACAGCAGGGGGTAGAGCAGCAACAAGAACAGCAGAGGAGAGTGAGAGGAGCAGGTAGAGAGGCAGGAGGGTGGAGGTATGAGTCACGAGATGGTCTCTACTGTTGACATGACTAGTGTAATGTTAGCCCGGCCCGGCCTGACCCGCTGTGTACACTGCTGTCTGGTCCTGGGTCACCTGTCTCCCTCCCTCCACCACCACCACCACGTCGCCAGCACCCGGGCCGCCATCTTTAGTGTGACGTGGTATTGGTAATGAAACAGACCTTCAGGAACACCTACACACACACACACACACACACACACACACACACACACACACACACCCAGGGCCGCATCACTAACGTGTTTCAGCCGATATGAGTGGAGTGGCCACCTCACCTCACCTACCGCCACCTTTTTTTCTACTGAAGGGAAACAGCTGGGATTCCCCATGGGTGCTGGGGCACCGTGCGTTGGTGGACTTGCCTTCCGGCAACCATCTGTAACGCCATGCTCAACACACTTAGGTCAAATTACCTCGCCAGGATCATCATCTCTCCGGAACACCGACCTACCTTCACCAATCACCGTCTTCCACTTACCTTACGTAATTCCTGATCATTTTCGTTACCTAAACAGTCCCAGTTTCAGCTTGTCTTTTTTCCTTGTACTCTGACTTCCACCTCCGGGGTCTGCTCCGGAGTGGCCTGGGTGGGGTGGGGGACCTTGACCCTGGTGGGGAAAGCCACGAAGAGAAATCCCTTCACTGCTGCTGCACCTAACGTAATGTTGGCCAAGGGTGATGGTGAGGGATGTTGGCCAAGGGTGATGGTGAGAGATGTTGGCCAAGGGTGATGGTGAGAGATGTTGGCCAAGGGTGATGGTGAGAGATGTTGGCCAAGGGTGATGGTGAGGGATGTTGGCCAAGGGTGATGGTGAGAGATGTTGGCCAAGGGTGATGGTGAGAGATGTTGGCCAAGGGTGATGGTGAGGGATGTTGGCCAAGGGTGATGGTGAGAGATGTTGGCCAAGGGTGATGGTGAGGGATGTTGGCCAAGGGTGATGGTGAGAGATGTTGGCCAAGGGTGATGGTGAGAGATGTTGGCCAAGGGTGATGGTGAGAGATGTTGGCCAAGGGTGATGGTGAGAGATGTTGGCCAAGGGTGATGGTGAGGGATGTTGGCCAAGGGTGATGGTGAGAGATGTTGGCCAAGGGTGATGGTGAGAGATGTTGGCCAAGGGTGATGGTGAGGGATGTTGGCCAAGGGTGATGGTGAGAGATGTTGGCCAAGGGTGATGGTGAGAGATGTTGGCCAAGGGTGATTGTGAGGGATGTTGGCCAAGGGTGATGGTGAGAGATGTTGGCCAAGGGTGATGGTGAGGGATGTTGGCCAAGGGTGATGGTGAGAGATGTTGGCCAAGGGTGATGGTGAGGGATGTTGGCCAAGGGTGATGGTGAGAGATGTTGGCAAAGGGTGATGGTGAGGGATGTTGGCCAAGGGTGATGGTGAGAGATGTTGGCCAAGGGTGATGTGAAATATGTGCTGGTGATGGTAATGTAGGCCGAGCAGGACAGGCAGCTGTTGACGAAGTGGATGAAGCTGTTTTGTACTGGTGTTGGAGGTGCTAGCCGGGCAGACATGAGAGTGTTGGTGATGGTGGTGCTGGTGTTGGAGGTGCTAACCAGACAGACATGAGAGTGTGGTGGTGGTGGTGATGGTGGCGCTGGCCACACAGACATGAGAGTGTGGTGGCGCTGGCTAGGCAGATGTAAGGCCGGGTTGATGATGGAAGTGTTGGTCAGGGAGGCATAAGGGTGTGCTGGTCGGGTGCACACCATCAATGCCTGGGAGATGCTGACTCACGTGAGACGCGGCCGTGTTAACACCTCCACCACTCACTCACATTGCTCACTACCTTCCCTGACACGATCAGCCTCACTACCACACTATCCACGGCTAAGCCCCGAAGACATATCCGCAGTTTCCTCTGACCACTTCATATACCCAGGTTCAGCCCCATTGCCACGTCTCCCCCCTGTATGACACATCGCTCCAATTCGTTCTATCTCAAGCACGCCTCACACCCTCCTGCATATTCAGGCCCAGAGAACTCAATGCCTCCTCTACTTCCTCCTTCCATGTCCTTCTTGGTCTAACCCTCCCCCTTGATCCCTCCTCTTCCGACGGGGCCCTACGATGTACGAAGGTAAGCACACACATAAACTACCCAGACCTAACAGAGAGAGATACAACAATGAAGCAGGGACACAAGATCAGGCAATCACGAATCTTCAGCACTTCTACGACGGCCTGAGTTCCATCTCAAACCAAAGAGATGGATGGCTACACTGTGTTTTCCCTGCCTTCCAGAAAATTACAGACATGATACCCCACCGGAGGGTGATTATGGAACTAGATCTAGAGGGGTAGACTTCTTCACTGGATACAAAATTACCTTTCTTTTATGTTGAAGGCTCCAGTCACGAGCGAACATCTACATCCAGGCCGGGCCTTAATTGAAATATAGAGAGAACTATGAAACTGAAAAAGAAAAGACAAAGGAAAGTATTTACGAATTTTTGAGAAAGTCAAAAACCTGTCCTTTGAAAAGTACGGCAGGTCATAGTTATTAAGGAAGACATGAGAAGGTGGAGAGTTCCAAAGTCTCGACGTGTAGGGAAAGAAGCATGAATCAAAACGGCCCACCCTTGAGTTGCTGACGGCCACACAGTAATTAAGTGACGCAGCAGCTTGCCGAGACTTGCGTGGTCTAGCTAGTGGTGGGGGCTCACAAGCAGCCAGCTTTCGAGAGCAAAAACCAAAGTAATACCTATTAAGGGAGAAAGAGAATCAATACAGCGGAGTAGGGCAAGTGGGCCAAGTTTGGAAGTTAGCCTGGGACAGTTCACAAGGCTTTCGTCTCGACTCTGTCAAGTAAGGATGCAGAGACAGAACCATCCCAGACGTGAGAGCAGCACTCCATAAAAGGACGAATCAATCCCGTGTATAAACGCACCAACAGTTCAGAAGGGAAGAAGTTGCGACATCTAAACAGGACACCTAGTTTCTTAAGAGGCAGTTCTGGTTATTCCTGTTATGTGGGGTATCCAAGAAAGAGTGGATGTTACATCATGTTGCAGGTAAGAGCAACGTTCTCGAAGAGGGATGAAGTCAACAATGGTGTGCCGCATGGCTCGGGTCTTGGACCCGCTCTTGTTCTTGATGCATGTTAATGACTAGCCTGACAGACTGGACTCCTACCTAAACGTCTGTGGATGCTGCCATAGCCATGAGAGACACAAACAATGACTACCATTGCATCGAATTCCAGGGAGGACCTGGAGAACCTCCCAAGTGGATGAAAAGCAACCCCGAGTAAGTGGAAGGTAATAAGGATGGAACACAGCGAAAGAAGGATTCAGTACGATTATTACCAAACGGGATATAAGCGACAGGAAACTATGTGTGTGAAAGAGACCTGTCACCTGTCGAAAGAGCTGCATATTAAGAGAGGCGTCAAAAGAGTTCAACTGTCAGCTGGGACAGAAGTAGAAGGATCTGAAGAGCACCTAAGACAGCACATGAACTAAGACAGCTGAGCTACAATAAGATGTCCAGTAAAGAAGAGAGAAGTCTGGCCTGGCTACAGCCACTAAGTTTCTATACCAATTGTACCACATCGGCAATGTGAAAAGCTGCGGTACCAGAGTAAACATGATGGACACATGACACACCACAGTAAACAAGATGGACACATGACACACCACAGTAAACAAGATGGACACATGACACACCACAGTAAACATGATGGACACATGACACACCACAGTAAACAAGATGGACACATGACACACCACAGTAAACATGATGGACACATGACACACCACAGTAAACATGATGGACACATGACACACCACAGTAAACATGATGGACACATGACACACCACAGTAAACATGATGGACACATGACACACCACAGTAAACAAGATGGACACATGACACACCACAGTAAACAAGATGGACACATGACACACCACAGTAAACAAGATGGACACATGACACACCACAGTAAACATGATGGACACATGACACACCACAGTAAACATGATGGACACATGACACACCACAGTAAACATGATGGACACATGACACACCACAGTAAACATGATGGACACATGACACACCACAGTAAACAAGATGGACACATGACACACCACAGTAAACATGATGGACACATGACACACCACAGTAAACAAGATGGACACATGACACACCACAGTAAACAAGATGGACACATGACACACCACAGTAAACAAGATGGACACATGACACACCACAGTAAACATGATGGACACATGACACACCACAGTAAACAAGATGGACACATGACACACCACAGTAAACATGATGGACACATGACACACCACAGTAAACAAGATGGACACATGACACACCACAGTAAACATGATGGACACATGACACACCACAGTAAACATGATGGACACATGACACACCACAGTAAACAAGATGGACACATGACACACCACAGTAAACATGATGGACACATGACACACCACAGTAAACAAGATGGACACATGACACACCACAGTAAACAAGATGGACACATGACACACCACAGTAAACAAGATGGACACATGACACACCACAGTAAACATGATGGACACATGACACACCACAGTAAACAAGATGGACACATGACACACCACAGTAAACATGATGGACACATGACACACCACAGTAAACAAGATGGACACATGACACACCACAGTAAACAAGATGGACACATGACACACCACAGTAAACAAGATGGACACATGACACACCACAGTAAACATGATGGACACATGACACACCACAGTAAACATGATGGACACATGACACACCACAGTAAACATGATGGACACATGACACACCACAGTAAACAAGATGGACACATGACACACCACAGTAAACATGATGGACACATGACACACCACAGTAAACATGATGGACACATGACACACCACAGTAAACATGATGGACACATGACACACCACAGTAAACATGATGGACACATGACACACCACAGTAAACAAGATGGACACATGACACACCACAGTAAACAAGATGGACACATGACACACCACAGTAAACAAGATGGACACATGACACACCACAGTAAACAAGATGGACACATGACACACCACAGTAAACAAGATGGACACATGACACACCACAGTAAACATGATGGACACATGACACACCACAGTAAACATGATGGACACATGACACACCACAGTAAACATGATGGACACATGACACACCACAGTAAACATGATGGACACATGACACACCACAGTAAACATGATGGACACATGACACACCACAGTAAACAAGATGGACACATGACACACCACAGTAAACAAGATGGACACATGACACACCACAGTAAACAAGATGGACACATGACACACCACAGTAAACATGATGGACACATGACACACCACAGTAAACAAGATGGACACATGACACACCACAGTAAACAAGATGGACACATGACACACCACAGTAAACATGATGGACACATGACACACCACAGTAAACAAGATGGACACATGACACACCACAGTAAACATGATGGACACATGACACACCACAGTAAACAAGATGGACACATGACACACCACAGTAAACAAGATGGACACATGACACACCACAGTAAACATGATGGACACATGACACACCACAGTAAACATGATGGACACATGACACACCACAGTAAACATGATGGACACATGACACACCACAGTAAACATGATGGACACATGACACACCACAGTAAACAAGATGGACACATGACACACCACAGTAAACATGATGGACACATGACACACCACAGTAAACATGATGGACACATGACACACCACAGTAAACAAGATGGACACATGACACACCACAGTAAACATGATGGACACATGACACACCACAGTAAACAAGATGGACACATGACACACCACAGTAAACATGATGGACACATGACACACCACAGTAAACATGATGGACACATGACACACCACAGTAAACAAGATGGACACATGACACACCACAGTAAACAAGATGGACACATGACACACCACAGTAAACATGATGGACACATGACACACCACAGTAAACAAGATGGACACATGACACACCACAGTAAACATGATGGACACATGACACACCACAGTAAACATGATGGACACATGACACACCACAGTAAACATGATGGACACATGACACACCACAGTAAACAAGATGGACACATGACACACCACAGTAAACAAGATGGACACATGACACACCACAGTAAACATGATGGACACATGACACACCACAGTAAACAAGATGGACACATGACACACCACAGTAAACATGATGGACACATGACACACCACAGTAAACAAGATGGACACATGACACACCACAGTAAACATGATGGACACATGACACACCACAGTAAACAAGATGGACACATGACACACCACAGTAAACAAGATGGACACATGACACACCACAGTAAACATGATGGACACATGACACACCACAGTAAACATGATGGACACATGACACACCACAGTAAACATGATGGACACATGACACACCACAGTAAACATGATGGACACATGACACACCACAGTAAACAAGATGGACACATGACACACCACAGTAAACATGATGGACACATGACACACCACAGTAAACATGATGGACACATGACACACCACAGTAAACATGATGGACACATGACACACCACAGTAAACAAGATGGACACAAGACACACCACAGTAAACATGATGGACACATGACACACCACAGTAAACAAGATGGACACATGACACACCACAGTAAACATGATGGACACATGACACACCACAGTAAACAAGATGGACACATGACACACCACAGTAAACAAGATGGACACATGACACACCACAGTAAACATGATGGACACATGACACACCACAGTAAACATGATGGACACATGACACACCACAGTAAACATGATGGACACATGACACACCACAGTAAACAAGATGGACACATGACACACCACAGAAAACATGATGGACACATGACACCCCAAGTAAACAAGGGGAACATGACACCCCACAAAAAACAAGTGGACACATGACACACCACAGTAAACAAGATGGACACATGACACACCACAGTAAACAAGATGGACACATGACACACCACAGTAAACAAGAAGTAATACAATTACACCACCTTCGGTCACCAGCATAACTTAACTCTTCATATCTTAAAGATTCACTCGATACAATCCCGTGGCCTAGCCAAATACATATACTGAAAAAAGAAAATAAATGCTTTCTCCACAAGAAGTGTCCCTAGGTTTAGTTATCTCAACACACAAGTTATTCATTAGGGAAAGTTGCCAATAAAGCTGGACAGACATCCTACATAACTACAGCTACAGAGATGCCTCAGCCAAATACACCTCTACAAACCTGCTACACAAATGCCTCGGGCAAACTTACCTCTACAAACCTGCTACACAAATGCCTCGGCCAAACACACCTCTACAAACCTTCTACAAAAATGCCTCAGCCAAACACACCTCTACAAACCTGCTACACAAAAGCCTCAGCCAAACACACCTCTACAAACCTGCAACACAAAGGCCTCAGCCAAACACACCTCTACAAACCTGCTACACAAATCCTATATACCAACCCGCTGGACATGACGCTACAGGAACACGATGGGAAACTATCATTTCTCGGTAAGTACCGACTCCATTGGTCGGATGTCTGAGCCCAGATACTCTAAAGCCCAACATGTGTTCAATATGTACATACATAGTACTGCATGGGAGGTGGAATCTCACCATGGTGTTAGCGTGGGTGTCGTCCGCCCCACGCACATGAGGACCAGCAGAGATTTCAACGCTGTGGATGTACCGAGCAGCGACAACCACCTTACATGTGTCCCAGGACGCATGTGACCCGCGGCCCAAGTGACCTGGGGCTCTATGTGACTCCGGGCCCAGGTGATCCGGGGCACTAGGTGACTTTGAGCCCCATGTACCTGGGACCCACGTGACCTGGGGACCCCCAGGGTGACCCAAGGCCCAGGCGACCCAAGACCCTGGGTAACCCAAGGCCTAGTTGACCAGATATCCTAGGTGACCTGGGAACCCCAGATGACCCCAATGTCTTAGTCTTTGGGGACCCCAGAAGACCTGGGGCTTAGGGGACCCAGGTTACCCAAGACCCGAGTGATCTAAGACCCAAGGTGACCCAGGTGACCAGTGGTCAGAGGTGACCCAGACCCCAGGACAACAACTAATATACTGGTGATGTAAGTGACCCAGGAGAGACCCGGCGTCGTGATAACAGGTGACCTGCTGACAACAGGTAAACAGTAGATAAACAGGTGCCCCCACACAACAGGAGAGCCTGGATCAACAAGGACACCCACGACACAACAGACGACTCAGTCAACAAGTAACCCACAAAAAACAACAGATAACCTCTTAACAACAGGTGACCCGACGAGAACAGGTGACCCTGGGTTAATAGGTAACCCACCTACAAAAGGTGACCCACTAACAGGTGATCCTGGGTTAATATGTAACCCACCTACAAAAGATGACCCACTAACAGGTGACCCTGGGCTAATATGTAACCCACCTACAGAAGGTGACCCACTAACAGGTGACCCTGGGTTAATGGGTAGCCCACCTATAAAAGGTGACCCACAAACAGGTGATCCTGGGTTAATAGGTGACCTCGGGTCTTCAGGTGACTCATTTACGACAGGTATCCCACAAACAACAGGTGACCCGGCGTCAACAGATAACCTACAATCACGTGACCAGGGCCATTAGGTAAGGCACCATGAACAAGTAATTCATAAACAACAGGTGATTCAGACTCAAGAAACAACCCATTTATATGAGGTGACCTACCTGGGTTCAACAGGTGACCCACGAGCAACAGGTGGCCCAGGGGACAACAGGTAACGCAACAACAACAGGTGACACAATGTCAAGAAGTAGCGCAGGGTTAACAGGTAACTCGTTACCAACAGGTGACCTAGGGTTAACAGGTAACTCGTTAACAACAGGTGACCTAGCCTTAACAGGTAACCCGCTAGCAACAGGTGACCCAGGGGTCAACAGGTAAACAGGTAACCCGCTAGCAACAGGTGACCCAGGGGTCAACAGGTAAAACAGTGAGGGAGAACAGGGTCAAAACAGTGATGGGAGAACAGGGTCAACGTAGTGGTGGAGACACATCTTTCCTCATGAAAATCATAAACAGGTTTAGTGGGTTGTCTTGTGAGGCTGAGGATCTTATCGGCCAACATGTTTGACAAAGCGAGTCTGACCTTACGAGGTGTTGCACAACCTCTCCTCCGCCCTCAGGGGGAAGCCACAGAACTTTTTCGTCCGTGCATCCCGCGCTGGGTCTTCCTTATAACCTGGCTGAGGTCGTGTGATCACCTGCTTCCCTGACACTGCCCCACTCCCCTCCCTCATGGTGGTGCTGGCTGGCGTGGTGGCAGCCAACGAAGACAGAGGCAATGTTGGCAAGATGGCGATGGCAGCGACGATGGTGGCGAAAAGCGACAACAGTAGCGTTGATGGTGAGGGTCAGGGTACACGGTGTGTACACCATATACCCCGAACCTGAAGGGTGAGGGCCGGGCTGGAGGGTGAGGGCCGGAATGGAGGGTGAGGGCCGGGCTGGAGGGTGAGGGCCAGGCTGGAGGGTGAGGGCCGGGCTGGATGAGTAGGTTCGGGCTGGAGGGTGAGGGCCGAGCAGGAGGGTAAGGACCGCGCTGGAGGGTGAGGGCTGGCGCTTGCTAGTGACCTTGAGCCAGGAGCACAACAACCCCAGCACCTCCGAGTCCACTCACCCCGCCCACACCACAATACCACGCCACACCACACATGACGTGTTACCACCACACTACACACGACGTGTTACCACCACACTACACATGACAACCATGACGTGTTACCACCACACCACACATGACAACCATGACGTGTTACCACCACACCACATATGACACCCACATGTATTACCACCACACCACATATGACAACCACGCCATGCACCATCACCACACCACATGACAACCACGCCATGCACTGTCACCACACCACATGCCAACCACGCCATGCACCGTCACCACATAACAACCACACTATCCATCATCACCACACGTGACAACCACGTCATGCACCCGCTCTCATGGTCAGGTGAAAACCATGAACTCCTCATGTGCCAAATGCCCACAGGGGCCCACAGAGCCGCTCCAACTGCACCTCCCCTTCCCTTCCCTCCCCTCCCAAGTAGCAACACAGAAACACTAGTCAAATACCTGGCTCGGCAGGATAATGTGTCACACGCTGCAGTGTTCCATTAGAAAAATGACGAACATGAAACCTGAGGGTTTAACTGAAAACATGGTAAGGGTCAGGCAGGTCCTACTGGGGCAGGGAGGGATGGTTAGGGACGGGATGGGTCAGGCAGGTCCTACTGGGGCAGGGAGGGATGGTTAGGGACGGGATGGGTCAGGCAGGTCCTACTAGGGCAGGGAGGGATGGTTAGGGACGGGATGGGTCAGGCAGGTCCTACTGGGGCAGGGAAGGGATGTTTAGGGACGGCTAGGGACGGGATGGGTCAGGCAGGTCCTACTGGGGCAGGGAGGGATGGTTAGGGACGGCTAGGGACGGGATGGGTCAGGCAGGTCCTACTGGGGCAGGGAAGGGATGGTTAGGGACGGCTAGGGACGGGATGGGTCAGGCAGGTCCTACTGGGGCAGGGAAGGGATGGTTAGGGACGGCTTGGGACGGGATGGGTCAGGCAGGTCCTACTGGGGCAGGGAAGGGATGGTTAGGGACGGCTTGGGACGGGATGGGTCAGGCAGGTCCTACTGGGGCAGGGGAGGGATGGTTAGGGGCGGCTAGGGACGGGAAGGGTCAGGCATGTCTTCCTATAAACATTCTCCATGACAATAACATGTGTCAAGTACGACATGTATATAGAGAAAGTCATCTATCATCGGACTATCAGATGTCACTGCTATACTAGGTCTTGGCTCCAAGTGGCGCTCTGGCCTCCCTCCCTGGAGATGGTACTCATGTGAGAGCAATAACAAACGGCACAACACTCTTATGATGGTAACAAAGTCGCCTGAAATTCTTAAAAGTATATCCACTTTCTGCACCCAGTGGGTAAACTTTCTATGTGAACGACTGTAGGTTAGCTTACGTGATAAAACATCTTTGTAACGAGTTTTGTACTGGGCATCTGTCCACTGGGGTCCAACAAAGACCTTCTGTGACCCCCTAAATTCCCTCTGCGGCGCCCCTCACAGGGGGTGAGGGCGGAGTGCACAGTAAAGTAGCGACTGACACCGACACAAATCAATCCTCCTGGCCCTAGGAAGGCTGGCCAGCCTCGCCCACAAGAGGACCGCAAGGCTGGCTCGACAGACATCACTAGTCTAGCCAGCGTCCTCAACTGTCTGTCCCTCACAACTAACCCCCACCACAACCTTTCCAGACTTCTCCCACAACAAACTGCCAAAGTTCCCCCTCCCTCTTCAAACAACCTGCCAAGGGTCGTACTCCCCACAATCTGCCAAGGCTTTTCCCACCACAACCTGTTAAGGCCCCTCTCATCACAATCTGCAAAGGGCCCCTTCCACTACAAACCTGCCAGGGCTTCTCCCCTCACAACCTGCCAGGGCTCCTCCCCTCACAACCTGCCAGGGCTCCTCTCCTCACAACCTGCCAGGGCTCCTTCCCTCACAACCTGCCAGGGCTCCTCTCCTCACAACCTGCCAAGGTTCCTCCCTCCTGTCGGTACCCCTCCCTCACAAACTGCCCGAGCCCCTCCCTCACACCACAACCTACCGGGCCCCTCCCACCACCATGGACATGCGCCACACATAAACACGTTATGTCATACAAACACGACCTTTACGAAGTCTTCATTTGTTAAAGCTTCCAAGTTTCTCGTTGCTAAATAATGTGTGACGTCTTAGTCTTGTGTTACATAACGCAGAGCTGGTCTTGTGCGCACTGTAGATGGAGCTGGGTCGTCATGGTGGGCAGCGTCCAACACGTAACACACAACCTGATTCCTGTGCCCTACACACTACAGCCAAATATCAACACTATACATCATTATATTCAAGATACATATCTATCTTACATATTACTCATGAACATCATACACAAATAAGCATACATACATACATTATATAAGGCAAGAGGTCACATTCGTGCGGGTGATCTACTATATACATACAACCACAGGACAATGAAACACTCTACGTTCCCAAGTGCACTTTCGTGTAATGATCACATCGTCAGGCGAGATATACAAGAATGAGGTACAAGACGTAAAACTGTCCGTTGATAAACAAGGAAGAGACGGAGCTAAGACGCCACTGGTGAAAAAGCGCTACCGGATGGTGGTGTTCGGGTGGGTGGTGTTCGGGTCTGGCATCATGCCTGTCATAAAAATTTTTATGATGTGCACAAGAAAAGGAACGTTCACAAATTTTGCTTACGACAAAGCTATCCAGTATGTACAGACCTTCACTAATATCAACGCTACAATTCTTTGTATATTTATTAGCCCATGTTAACCCCACCGAGCTGAGACTGGAACGCAGGCAAAAACACCAGTTCACCAGTTGCTGCATCTTTTTTCAAACTTGATCACAGTTTCCCGCGTTAGCGAGGCAGCGCCAGGAAACAGAAGGACACATCCACTCATACACATAAGACATAAATATATGAACATGCACGCATATATATATATATATATATATATATATATATATATATATATATATATATATATATATATATATATATATATATATTCTCTCTTCCCCCATAACCGATCGACGAAGAAAGGTCACATCCGCTCACACTCATTCTCTATCTGTCATGTGTAATGCACTGAAACCACAGCTCCCTATCAATATCTATGTACCGCATATCTTTCCATAGTACCGCAGAGATTTCATATGCTCTGGTTCACTCCACTGACGGGACGTTGACCCCAGTATACCACATAGTTCCAATTCACTCAATCCAGCCTGTATGTTCAGGCCCTGATCACTCCACCCTTTCCATCTCCAATTTGTTCTCCCGGTTCTCCTTGTTCCCTCCACTTTTGACACATATATCATGTATATCAACCTCCTCTGCTCTCTCAACCACACCCTGTTATTTTCCACGCATCTCTTATATTTTCATTACTTACTCGGTCAAACCACCTCATATCACATACTGTCCTCAACCATTTCATTTCTAACACATCTACCAGCCTTTGCACAACCCTATCTATAGCCCATATAATATTGTTGTAACTGCAAACTCCTTCAAACATACCCATTTTTGCCCTTGGAGATAACATTCTCTCTTTCCGCACATTCTTCATTGCTCCAAGAACTTTTGCCCCCTCCCCCAACCCTATGATTCACTTCCGCTTCCATGGTTCCATTCGCTGCCAAGTGCACTCCCAGATATCTAAAACACTTCACCCCTTCCACATTTTCTCCATTCAAAGTTGCATCCCAACTAACTTGTTCTGCTCAATCCACCTCAGTCACCAATTTCTGCAGTTTCTCACTCGAATCAGCCATAAATACTATATCATCGGCGAACAACAACTGACTCACTTCTCAGGCTCTCTCATCCTCAACTGACAGCATACTCGCCCCTTTCTCAAAGACTCTTGCATTTACCTCCCTCACTACTCCATCCTTAAACAAACCGAATCATGGTGGCATCACTCGCCCCTGCCGCAGACCAATCTTCACTGGGAACCATTAACTCTCCTCTCCTCCTACTCGTACACATGCCTCACTCCCTTGATAAAAACTTCTCACTGTTCTAGATTCTTAAGACCTTCCACATAGTATGTCTATCAACCCAATCATATGCTTTCTTAAGATCCATAAATGCCATATACACATCCATCTGTTTTTTTTCTAAACATTTCTCACATGCATTCTTCAAAGCAAACACCTGATCCACATATCCTCTACCAATGCTGAAAACCACACTTCTCCTACCCAATCTGACGCTCTGTACATGCATTCACACTCTCAATCAGTAACCTCTCATACAATTTACCAAGTATACTCAAACTTATACCTCTGTAATTTGTAGTCAACTTTTACGCCCTTTGCTTTTATACAATGGCACTATGCATTCCGCTAATCCTCAGGCACTTTCCTATGATCCATACATACAATGAATATCCTTACTAACCGATCAACAATTCAGCCACCCCTTACTTAATAAATTCCACTGCAATACCATCCACTCCCTGCGCACTGCCGCATTTCATCTTCCGCAAGGCTTTCACCACTTCTCTTCATCAAACCACTCTCCATGACTCTCTCACTTCGCATACCACCCCGACCAAAACACCCTACTCCTGCCACTCTATTATCAAACACATCAGGCTTTTTTCAGCACCCAACTACACACTATTCACCATTTCCATTCATAACAATGAATAACCCATGCGAACCAATTATACCCTCACCTGCCACCTTACCTTTGCATTTTAAGTAACCTATCACTAATAATCGGTCTCGAGCACCAAAACTGCTGACATACTCGCTTCTCCCAGAACACTTGCTTCTCATGATCTTTCTTCTCGTAGTCAGGAGCATATGTACCAATAATCACCCATCTCTCGCCATTCACTTTCAGTTTTACACACATCAATCAAAAATTTACTTCCTTACAGTCTACCAGACTCTCCACAACTCCTGCTTGAGAAGTAGTGCTAGTCCTTCCTTTGCTCTTGTCCTTTCACCAACTCCTGACTCTACTCGTAAAACATTTCCAAACCGTTCTTCCCCTTTACCATTGAGCTTCGTCCCACTCAGAACCAGAACAGCCAGGTTTCTTTCCTTAAACATACTTCCTATCTCTCCTTTCTTCTCATCTTGGTTACATCCACACACATTCAGACATCACAATCTGAGCCTTCGAGGAGGATGAGCACGCCCCCCCCCCCCCTTCCGCCCTCTTTAGTCGCCTTCAACAACATATTATATGAGGAAGTTTCAGCAAAGAAATTGGAAGTGCAGAAACCTGAGATATGATGCGTGTAGGCGAGATGTACAGCCAGGCGGTGAATCATAAACCAGCTACAACCGACCTACGCCCTAACTAACCGCACCATCAAGACCATACAAATCAGCCACTTCGAACATGGGCTTTGTATCGAGTCGCTCTGACTCAATAAAGATAACTAGGAATCATTCATCTTATCGACTAAACCCATTGGATATCATCGAGATAAAGACGAGGAAAAATGTATTAAAAAAAAAAAGATAAATGCCAGGCACGAGAGAGAGAGAGAGAGAGAGAGAGAGAGAGAGAGAGAGAGAGAGAGAGAGAGAGAGAGAGAGAGAGAGAGAGAGAGAGAGAGAGAGAGAATATGATCATATGCAACTTGATACCCTCGCACTCAGATGGACTCTTTTTGACCGCGTGAACACGACCGTCCGACCCTCGGGAATCGTGGCTTCACGTGGCACGTAAGGGCCAGGTCGTTACACACCCAAGGGCGTTCAGAACGATAAAGTACCACCCTGCTTCAAGGTAATAATGGTCAGGGGGAGTTTTAGGTATGACGAGGGGCTACGGAAGCGAGGGCTGCCCTAACCCTAAGTTGTTTGGTCATGGGTGTGAGGGAGTGGCGCCACCAGCATGCCCGCTCTGTTGTCCTCACCACGACCAACAACAACAACATTAATTTCGCCCCGCTCCCCCTCCCCAGCCATCACCACCATACTGTCATCCCCCACCACAAATACTGCCTTCATGACCACCATCACGAACACCAGCAGCAGCAGCACCAGCACCCGCGGCAGCAACACTGGATGACCTTGTGAGGCAGGAGGTGGTGAGGCTGGAGGCCGCTCCTGGGTGCACCCTACGCCTCACTCACCACCGTCAACACCAACGACAAATACATCGGTACCTCCAACAACAACATATACATCAGTACCTCCAACAACAACAAATACATCAGTACCTCCAACAACAAAAAATACATCAGTACCTCCAACAACAACAAATACATCGGTACCTCCAACAACAACAAATACATCAGTACCTCCAACATCAACAAATACATCAGTACCTCCAACAACAACAAATACATCAGTACCTCCAACAACAAAAAATACATCAGTACCTCCAACAACAACAAATACATCGGTACCTCCAACAACAAATACATCAGTACCTCCAACAACAACAAATACATCAGTACCTCCAACAACAACAAATACATCAATACCTCCAACAACAACAAATACATCAGTACCTCCAACAACAACAAATACATCAGTACCTCCAACAACAAATACATCAGTACCTCCAACAACAACAAATACATCAGTACCTCCAACAACAACAAATACATCAGTGCCTCCAACAACAACAAATCCATCAGTACCTCCAACAACAACAAATACATCAGTACCTCCAACAACAACAAATACATCAGTATCTCCAACAACAACAAATACATCAGTACCTCCAACAACAACAAATACATCAGCACCTCCAACAACAACAAATACATCAGTACCTCCAACAACAAATACATCAGTACCTCCAACAACAACAAATACATCAGTACCTCCAACAACAACAAATACATCAGTACCTCCAACAACAACAAATACATCAGCACCTCCAACAACAACAAATACATCAGTACCTCCAACAACAACAAATACATCAGTACCTCCAATAACAACACTAACAACAAATACATCAATGCCTCCAACAACTACAACAAAAACAACAACAACATATACAGGCCCTACAATGGAGCAACAGTAGCAAACGCCACCAAGTCGGGTTACCATGAGGAGAACAAGGAAGCGACAGCACCACACACACACCTGCTGGTCCTGTGCAGATAAACTCATCATCATCATCATCATCACAGGTATGTATCCTCATGAAAATGAACACGATGATAAGGAGAGCCACAGCAGCGCCATCTGAAATGGGGAACCCGAGTAGCAACCGTAGCGGCAGTAGAGCACAGCAGAACAGGACAGCAGGTGATGTACAGCTCTGTATGTTTCACCACACGCGGGAGGCCTTCCCCCAGGGAGCAGTGTACCTTACCTGGACCACCATGGCAGGAGCAACCTTCCCTCGCTACACACACACACACACACACACACACACACACACATACACACATACACACACACACACACACACGTCTCTCTCTCTCTCTCTCTCTCTCTCTCTCTCTCTCTCTCTCTCTCTCTCTCTCTCTCTCTCTCTCTCTCTCTCAACATCCTACTTCTGATCCTTCTCTTAGTCGACACCTAAAACATTCATTTATTCTCATTTATCATATTTGATCGCCGTCTCCCGCGTCAGCGACGTAGCGTCAGGAAACAGACGAAGAATGGCCCATCCACTCATATACACACATGTACACGTAAACCCCCATATACGCACATATACATGCATATACATATACACATACACATACAAAGACATTTAAAAATATACACATGTATAAATTCACAGTTGCTTGCCTTCATCCATTCCTCTTGTTACCCCGCCCTACAGGAAACAGCATCGCTACCCCCTGCTTCAGCGAGGTAGCGCCAGGAAAACAAGACAAAAAAGGCCACATTCGTTCACACTGTCTCTAGCTGTCATGTGTAATGTACCGAAACCACAGCTCCCTATCCACATCCAGGCCCCACAGACCTTTTACATGCCCTGGTTCAGTCCACTGACAGCGCGTCGACCCTGGTATACCACATCATTCCAATTCACTCTCTTCCTTACACGCCTCTCACCCTCCAGTATGTTCAGGCCCCGATCGCTCAATATCTTTTTCACTCCATCTTTCAACCTCCAATTTGGTCTCTCGCTTCTCCTTGTTCCCTCCACCTGTGACACATATATCCTTTTCGTCAATCTTCCTCACTCATTCTCTCCATATGTCCATACTACTTCAACACACCCTCTCCTGCTCTCTCAACCACACTCTTTGCATTTCCACACATCTCTCTTACCCTTTCATTGTTTACTCGATCAAACCACCGCACACCACATAATGTCCTCAAAACATTTCATTTCCAACACATCCACCCTCCTCTGTACAACCCTATCTATAGCCCATGCCTCGCAACCATATGAAACTGATATATATATATATATATATATATATATATATATATATATATATATATATATATATATATATATATATATATCATTATTATTATTATTATAAATATATCCTCTCCATAACTATTTTGTCACAAATATCACCTCTGAATTCCATTTTTCATTTCTGTCAATCACTAATTTCGCGAAACATAATATGTTACATCGTATGTGGGGACAGGTCATGACGGCATTCTGCAGGTATGGTGTAGGTAACACTGGTGACATAATGTGATTTGTGCGGGAGGAGGTAAGTGGCAGTGAGGGCCACCACAGTGTGGCCAGGACCACACCGCCCACACACTACGTCCCTGGGGGTGCAGGATATACATGCTCAGTACAGACGCTCTTGTCCTAAGATGTTGTGTATTGTGTCGTCATTCCTGACCTGACCATCGAACGCCTCGCCATCCATTCCTTACGAAAGCCGTGTTGACTCATAATATCAACCGCCACTGGCTCATCATATCAACCACCACTGGCTTAAAGTCACACGATAAATCATCAATAAACAATAGTTACGATGGTCTACATATCTTCCTTCACCTCACCCTATCCCACCATCAAGATACCGTCAGTCGACCCTTATCCCTACTCCAAGCAACTCCAAACTACTCAACCCGCTACAGCATCTTGGCCACGTAGTATACTATGCCTTCCGTACTTACCTCCCCCACACTTGCTAGAGGCGTTGCCTTCCCACGTCTGTCAAAGACGTAGGAAGTACCTGATGAAAGAGGCACGTGAAGTCCTAATACACCGTTAACATACTGAACGTGAATGAAGGTGAAAACCAATAGATTTCATGAGGCTCACACACAGCCGCCTGTGCAATTACTGCGCCGGGAGACAAGGCCCGCCATCAGTCGTGCCGCCAGCAGCGCGGTGCCACAACCCTACACCACCTGCAAACACCAGACCTGCTGAGCCTTGTGGACTCCACTACACGGTGGATTTGTTTGCTCACATCCAACATGCTGCTGACATTTAACCTCATTTTCTTCTATTATGCTACAAGGACTCCTCGACTGATCATAACAACACAACTGTATCATCAGCAGCAGACACCCGCGTCCTTTCGTCTATAACCCCAGCCAGAACTTTCGTACACCTACAACACCACCTTCGCTGCTGGTCGTGCGAGGGCGAGCCTATTCCGTAAAAGTACCAGCAACATTAACCGTCCGGCCGGATCCTCGTAAGAAACAATACAACCAGAAAAAGCGCACATAATGAGCAACAACAAGTACAGCAGCTGCAGCAGCAGTAATGTGACCAGGCCGAGTGCAACAACTGCAGCAGGAGCAGCGGGCGGCCTTGGGAGGAGGGAGACGTGGGCCCCACCAGGCGGTCACACACCCCGCTACCGAGCCCACCGTGACCAGCCCCCTCACACCCTGCACCTACCGTGACCAGCCAGCCCCCTCACACTGCACCTACCGTGACCAGCCAGCCCCTCACCCTGCACATACTGTGACCAGCCAGCCCCTCACCCTGCACCTACCATGACCAGCCCCTCATCCTGCACCTACCGAGACCAGCCCCTCATCCTGCACCTACCGTGACCAGCCCCTCATCCTGCACCTACTGTGACCAGCCCCTCACCCTGCACCTACCGTGACCAGCCCCCTAATCCTGCACCTACCGTGACCAGCCCCTCACCCTGCACCTACCGTGACCAGCCCCCTAATCCTGCACCTACTGTGACAAGCCCCTCATCCTGCACCTACCGTGACCAGCCCCTCATCCTGCACCTACCATGACCAGCCCCTCATCCTGCACCTACCGTGACCAGCCCCCTAATCCTGCACCTACTGTGACAAGCCCCTCATCCTGCACCTACCGTGACCAGCCCCTCATCCTGCACCTACCATGACCAGCCCCCTAAACCTGCACCTACTGTGACAAGCCCCTCATCCTGCACCTACCATGACCAGCCCCCTAATCCTGCACCTACCGTGACCAGCCCCTCATCCTGCACCTTCCGTGACCAGCCCCTCATCCTGCACCTACCATGACCAGCCCCCTAATCCTGCACCTACTGTGACAAGCCCCTCATCCTGCACCAACCGTGACCAGCCCCTCATCCTGCACCTACCATGACCAGCCCCTCATCCTGCACCTACCATGACCAGCCCCTCATCCTGCACCTACCGTGACCAGCCCCTCACCCTGCACCTACCGTGACCAACCCCCTCACCCTGCACCTACCGTGACCAACCCCCTCACCCTGCACCTACCGTGACCAACCCCTCACCCTTGTACCAACATAACCTCTGCACTGGAAGACCTCTGTATGCTAGCACTCTTTGCCTTCTAGAGGGGGGTATACCGTAGGTGTTCAAGTCTCCTTGTAAGAGAGCTGACGCCAGCACAGGTCAGGGAGTGGGTATACCAGACTATGTTACGGTGGTGTGGCTCTACGGTCAACGCTGTGGCGGGTGTGTTACCCTTGCTGGGGCAGCCAACACCTTCAGAAGGTCCGCTACTTGTCTCTTCTTCACGGAGTGAAGACACATCTCTGTGGCAGCCTCTGCACATCTGTCTAATTGGTACGTTTCCGTGGCCGACTGAAATGCCTCAGGCGCGTGAGTGTGGCGCTCACGTCGTATTGAGGTCCGCCCACAGCTGAGCCATTACTCCCAGTGTCCCGCAAACAGCTCAGTGATGGTCCAGGGATTGCGGTAGAGACGTGGACGAGGAGGAGGAGGAGCGCTTTCCTCAGACTGGGTGTTAATGGTGCGACTGTTGCGTGTGTTCTCCCTAGTCCCAGCCTACTCCATGATCTATTTCTCTTCATGTCCTCTCCTGCGTTCTGCCTCTGGCGTGCCAAACATACACAGGCACATGCCACAAGTACTATCCTCCACGGACCTGTGAGGAGGGTGTAAAAAAACAAGAAAAAGAAAAAAATAGCCCGACTCCTTGCCCGTCACTTGTCGTGAAGTACAGTTTGAAGCCACCCCGTGAACAAGGTCACACACACACACACACACACACACACACACACACACACACACACACAAGAAGGGAGAGCCAAACGTAAGGTGGAGGGGAGGTGCAGCCAACAGTTACTGGTCAGACCGCAGCCCATCATGTTGAGGCAAGTCATCAGACAACCTCCAAAGTTCTTGTGTGTGGCGTTACGGGCAACGTGTCCTTCACGGGCGGGTGGAGGCGTCACCACCCTCATGTTATCCCTCCATCACCTCACCTGGTCCGCCCCCCCATCCCCTGGCTATATCCGCCCGCTGCACCTCTGGCGACGTTCCTCTCACTACCTCAGGGGCATGTCCTCTCCTGTGTGAGGGCGGACGTGACCTGGGATGCACAGGGGTGTGACATATGATGCCCACCTTCATGGGTCCGAGGTTCGTGACCTTGAGCGCCAGGTCCGTGTGTGCGTGACTAGTGGCCGCTACGTCCACCAGGAAGGACCTGCCTGCAGCAGCAGCAGCAGGCCATAACACCACCCTCTCCTCCGTCCACCTGAGGGACACAGACACAGCTGGTTCAGGTAGGAGCAGTGTGGCGGCCTAAATGTGTGCCCAGTGAACCCATGAATCGCACCATGAGGCATCTGTTTCTGCCATGGTAGTCCTCCTGCTGACCTGGCCTGTCTGCTGTGGTCCCCACCCTGGTGGTAGTCCTCCTGCTGACCTGGCCTGTCTGCTGTGGTTCCCACCCTGGTGGTAGTCCTCCTGCTGACCTGGCCTGTCTGCTGTGGTCCCCACCCTGGTGGTAGTCCTCCTGCTGACCTGGCCTGTCTGCTGTGGTTCCCACCCTGGTGGTAGTCCTCCTGCTGACCTGGCCTGTCTGCTGTGGTCCCCACCCTGGTGGTAGTCCTCCTGCTGACCTGGCCTGTCTGCTGTGGTCCCCACCCTGGTGGTAGTCCTCCTGCTGACCTGGCCTGTCTGCTGTGGTCCCCACCCTGGTGGTAGTCCTCCTGCTGACCTGGCCTGTCTGCTGTGGTCCCCACCCTGGTGGTAGTCCTCCTGCTGACCTGGCCTGTCTGCTGTGGTCCCCACCCTGGTGGTAGTCCTCCTGCTGACCTGGCCTGTCTGCTGTGGTCCCCACCCTGGTGGTAGTCCTCCTGCTGACCTGGCCTGTCTGCTGTGGTCCCCACCCTGGTGGTAGTCCTCCTGCTGACCTGGCCTGTCTGCTGTGGTCCCCACCCTGGTGGTAGTCCTCCTGCTGACCTGGCCTGTCTGCTGTGGTCCCCACCCTGGTGGTAGTCCTCCTGCTGACCTGGCCTGTCTGCTGTGGTCCCCACCCTGGTGGTAGTCCTCCTGCTGACCTGGCCTGTCTGCTGTGGTCCCCACCCTGGTGGTAGTCCTCCTGCTGACCTGGCCTGTCTGCTGTGGTCCCCACCCTGGTGGTAGTCCTCCTGCTGACCTGGCCTGTCTGCTGTGGTCCCCACCCTGGTGGTACTCCTCCTGCTGACCTGGCCTGTCTACTGTGGTTCCTACGCCCAGGAGGGCCTGCCGCCGCCCCACACCCGGCCACGACCTCCACCTGCCCATAATCATCATCCTCTGATGAAAGGCCACGCGCGTCATCCACACTGGTGACACTGGCTGACGGTGGTATTTGCTCTCGGGTTTTTATACCGAAAACTCCAACCATGAGCAGGTCTCCTCATCCAGGCCAAACCTTGAACGATGCAAAAAAGGACACAAGAAACAAAGATATATATATATATATATATATATATATATATATATATATATATATATATATATATATATATATATATTTATATATATATATATATATATATATATATATATATATATATATATATATATATATATATATATGCACACACTTGATCGCCGTCTCCCTCGTCAGCGAGGTAGCACCAGGAAACACACGAAGAATCGACCATCCACCCACCCACACACCTAAACATACCTAAACATATCAACATATACACATACATACATATACACAAACGTACAGGAAACAGCATCGCTACCCCCTGCTTCAGCAAGGTAGCGCAAGGAAAAAACAGACAAAAAAGGCCACATTCGTTCTCACTCAGTCTCTAGCTGCCATGTGTAATGCACCGAAACCACAGCTCCCTATCCACATCCAGGCCACGCAGACCTTTCCATGGTGTACCCCAGACTTTTCACATGCCCTGGTTCAGTCCACCAACAGCACGTCGACCCCAGTATACAACATCGTTCCAATTCACTCTATTCCTTGCACGCCTCTCATCCTCCTGTTCAGGCCCAGATCGCTCAAAATCTTTTTTACTCCATCCTTCCACCTCCAATTTGGTCTCCCGCTTCTCCTTCTTCCCTCCACTTCTGACACATATACCTGTCAACCTTTTCTCACTAATTCTCTCCATATGTCCAAACAATTTCAACACACCCTCTTCTACTCTCAACCACACTCATCTTATTAACACACATCTCCCTCACCCTTCCATTACTTACTCGATCAAACCACCTCACACCACATAATGTCCTCAAACATTTCATTTCCAACACATCCACCCTCCTCCGCACAACCCTATCTACAGCCCATGCCTCGCAACCTCATAACATGTTTGGAACTACTATTCCGTCAAACATACCCATTTTTGCTCTCCGAGATAACCTTCTAAAAAAATATCTCAATGATAAAAGAACGGATAGAAAGTGAAGACCGGACGTAAATAAGTGAACCCGTGTCCGTAAAAGCTTTAATGACGAGGAAGAGAACCATCACTGATCCCACAGAGGATGGTACGTGATGCCGGCCATCACCTCAACCCTCCTACGTCAGGAGGGCCGTGTTTCCCTGGGATGCGGGAGTCACCCTCGGTGCAACCCAGCAGGGATTAAGGACACCTCAGCCCGCCATCGCTCCCATCATTAACCCCAGAAGTAGACGCCATAACCATTGTGACCTGGAGGAACACCTGAAGAGATATCGAGCGGATGGCTCATGCCAGCCGCCCAGTGGGAGTCCAGGGGGAAGGGTGAGGGAGGGATGTCCAGCCGCCCACTAGTACCAGTGGTGGTCGGCGGCTGGAGGAGCTTCCTTTCACTGGGCACTGCATCAGACAACGTCGATCATAATTATAAAGGAAAATCAAAACGTCTAGTCAATACCCTGTGTTCAGGACACCACCAGAGCTGCTGTGGTCATGTAAGGTCTTCCTCCCTCCTGAGTACAACGGTGCGACCTTTGTGAGCGCGACACCTAAGCACGAGTGTACGTGCGACCCATTTGTATGATGGCATGGCCTCAGATCTAACCCTTGAAGGATCAGGTCAAAAGCCACACCATCATATTTTCAGGGTCGTCTCGTCCCATCCCGTCGTGCTGAGGGTTTCCCGAGCATCTGCTGAGGTTCCACTGCTCCAGGACTGGAGACCAACTGTCAGGGCATCGAGTGAGGCACTGTGATGACCGACCTGGCTGAGAAGTAGCAGGTAGTGTGTGTGGTGGTGGTGGTGGTGGTGCCTGGAGCACAAGTGTAGCCCGGAAAACCTGGCCGGCCTACCTCATCCTCAACATCACTTCCCACGTATTCCCTGCGCGTCGTGGAAGGCGACTAAACGGGGAGGGAGCGGGGGGCTGGAAATCCTCCCCTCTCGTTTTTAATTTTCCAAAAGAAGGAACAGAGAAGGGGGCCAAGAGAGGATTTCCCTCAAAGGCTCAGTCCTCTGTTCTTAACGCTACCTCGCTGGTGCGGGAAATGGCGAATAGTATAAAATAATAATAAAAAATAATAATAATAATAATAATAATAATAATAATAATAATAATAATAATAATAATAATGATAATAATAATAATTACTGGCTCCACCTGGAAACGTAAGAAAAACTACCCCCCATTTTCTTATCTTTTCCCCCGCAGTAAACTTCTACTGAATGAAACTTCACCTTCAGAAGCGGGTGATCGTTTCCGAGAAGCGATAGGCCGGCGGGCCGCGGGGGGAGGGTGGAGCTCTGCCACCAAGATGGACCACACAGCTGAACGTGTGAAACAAAAACATGCAAGTTTTTTTTTTTTTTTTAATATATTCCTCCTGCTACACCTGCTGGCTGACCCCTAGAGCAACACGTACCTTGAAATATGAAGCGGAGGGAGGTCCAGCTTCCTACAGATCAAGACCATCATGGCGATGTAATACTGTCCAGGAACCCCCCGCTGAGGACGGACCGGTCCAACACCTGCTTCACCAGCCTGTCTACTGCGGATCGGTCAACACTTATTTCACCAGCCGGTCTATCACGGACCGGTCAACACCTGTTTACCAGCCTCTCTATCGTGGACCAGTCAACACCTGCTTCACCAGCCTGTCTATCGTGGACCGGTTAACACCTGCTTCACCAGCCTGTCTATCACGGACCGGTCAACACTTGTTTCACCAGCCTGTCTATCGTGGACCGGTCAACACCTGCTTCACCAGCCTGTCTATCGTGGACCGGTCAACACAACCCGCCCCCGTGGACAAAGCCCAACCTTCACCGTAACTCGACCATCACAGTCCCACACACTAAAACTACAAGGCCAGGAGACAGCAGACCATTAAACCATTATAACTTCAATAATCTATTATTTCGTACTACTGAGGCGTGACTCTCTGGACCCCGGAAGTTAACCCTAATGGAACTAAAGACAGCCAAGGGTATATATAAAAAAAAAAAAAAGAGGAACACCAAAAACTGGAAGATCAAACTAGGAAACAAAAATGAAATACAAGGAAATTTTCCCTGAAATGTTTACGTATTCGGAAGGACATGGCAGTAACAGTGGAGATCTTCGTCAACACACACACACACACCAAAACGTAAACAGAAGACAGCTTTCGGCCTAATATTGGTGTCTTACTGGCCGATATAACTGAGTCACCTTCGTCAGCTTGATGAAACATGAATTAAAATACGGGCATCACAGACGCACGACGGGGTCGTCACAAAAGCACCTCCCTCGTGCTAGCCTTGGCTCGCTCGGTATCAGGCGAGTGTGACACACACAACCTTGAAACTTCGCTAAATCTGCCAGTTGGATGTGATGGGCTCCTATGGTGGCCGCAGCCCTGACGTGGCAAGGGGCGTAAAACCCTGTCCACAACATGCCGGGAGCCTTTATATAATAAACACACGGCTGATAGCGCCAGCTTCATTCAGTAGGTGAGAATTCACTACAGCTGAGCGATCAACGTACCTCGCAGCCAATTATTCAATCATGTCCATCATTCACGTACTACACAGTACACCGAGAGTCATGAAACACCTTTGGAAGATGCGCACACCACATCCATCCCGGAAGCAGCAGTCCATGTTCCACCGCGGGACACGTCCAGCCTCCACGTCCACTAACAAGTATGGCAACATATCACCGTGAGCACCTATTTCCATCTAAGTATGGTTTTAAATTGTGAAATATTACTAGTCTTTTTTTTTTTTTCTAACGTCTCGTTTTTTCATACTTCTGCAGCGAAAGAGCACGGGGAACAGGATCATACACACTCGAGTACAAATCCTCACTTGCCTCTTTTATACATTCTTAATTTTAGGAAGTGATGATAATACAGGAGAGGAGGAGTTTCAAAAGTCCCCACTAACTCTTGGTCGCCTAAGATACAAGCATGGCATCAACCCCCTTCCCCATAACCAAGGATATAAATTACTGGTACATATACCATAACAGTATTAGTCAACTTGTCAAGACGCTGAAATCTAACCTTATTCTCCCACAAACTGGTACAGCCGTAACTTAACGTTCAATAACATCAAGATACTCTGCAGCTGCTGATGAGTTGTGACAGAAGAGCGACGGACACAAGGACACACACACACACACACAGAGGCCAAAAATAATAGAATTCCCTATTCAGCTGCCAACAAAAAACATCAGGTGTGCGCTACGCTGCATCCTGACCGGTAGGTAATACACGTGTGCGCCAGTTCTCGATTCAGTCCCGGGAACTTAGGTAACATAATATACCGAGGATACGAGAGTCTCCGGTGCTACATTACTAACGTGCTAAGTTTACTACTGGCAACGGCGCTACTCTTGATCATTCCCATAGAGACTATTTCGCCCGTGGAGTACAGCAGGCTATGAACTTTATAATACAATGACTGGTCGAAAAACCAATCACATTAAGTTATCAAGAGTATAATACACAATTACACAAGAATATAATGCTATATTCTACTCGCTGCTACTTTACCTAATAAGTTCTCGAGGTTTAAGATTTTTCCTCAAGCATCAGCGAGGAGCTGCTTCAGGGAGGCTCACAAGGACACACGTCAGAACACAATAGCGCCCCACGACAACGGTCTTTAAGGCTTTCCTCAGCTGGTGTCCTCAGCCTCCCCCACCCTACCCATACCTCAGCTCCCATACGTGCAGGACTGCAGGGGAGGGGGTTGTCAGGACCGCCGCCCGCCATCAACCCTACCGTTGTCATCACGTATGCCACGACCAGGTTCCCAGTCCTCTGCTCCACCCTGACACGTAGTCACCAATGGTTCCCGCTGCCGTCGTAGTATGCGACACCTTTGATGGCATTTCTTAATTGCTTACGATATCCATATTCGTCAAGACTCATAAACCTTGACCGTTCAAATACCCAGAAATTTCAAGTATATACCAATCATTTCTTTCATTTCCTTGGGCTTTTGTTAACTCTTCAGGTTCAATGTTTACTATACAGTCTTACGTGTGCACGCACAGATTAACGCACACGCATGTCTACAACCAATTATCGTAGTCGTATAATGTTAATTATTACGAGGGAACTACTGGACATTTTTGTCTTTATTGATAACTTAATCCTTTCATTCCTTTGCCATTTTTCATGCACTTTATTGCACCAAATACATCTTTCACCTAAAATAAGGATATAGACACGTGCAATATATCTTACATATACCTTATCGTAGGACTGAGATAGATTGCGTAAAATGTATGAGGCAAGTCCATGTGCAGACCTGGACGGGAGGGGACATCACCACCGTGTGTGTGTGTGTGTGTAGCCAGGAGTTACCAGCGTCCAGGGCAATCCATCTCCGGTGATGTCCGGGCGATAAAGAATTAGAGAACAGACAGCCAGCTTGATACACTGGAAGATCACTAACACGGTCTTAAAGTCGTGCGTGGAGGAAGTCAAGATGCCAAGGGGAATACTCCTGACCATCTTGAAACGAGGTGTAGTTGACTGCGACATGTTATCCGTCCGGCCTGGCTGGTTGCACAACACACCACAACAAATATCAAACATCCTAGTAGGCCAGATCTTCCCTCAGGCAACTCTGTTAGAAGACAGACCACGAAACCAGCTTAAGGTTAGGTATGATGT